>NC_088421.1:32762417-32977417 GCF_034236695.1 Oncorhynchus nerka
ATTTATCTCTTCCTGTTCTCCTCTACCCACTATATCCTACTATATTTATCTCTTCCTGTTCTCCTCTACCCACTATATCCTACTATATTTATCTCTTCCTGCTCAATTCTACCCACTATATCCTTCTATATTTATCTCTTCCTGTTCTCCTCTACCCACTATATCCTACTATATTTATCCTTCCTGTTCTCCCCTACCCACTATATCCTACTATATTTATCTCTTCCTGTTCTCCTCACCCACTATATCCTACTATATTTATCTCTTTCCTGCTCACCTTACCCACTATATCCTTCTATATTTATCTCTCCCTGTTCTCTCATATATCCTTCTATATTTATCTCTTCCTGTTCTCCTCTACCCACTATATTCTTCTATATTTATCTCTTCCTGCTCACCTCTACCCACTATATCATTCTATATTTATCTCTTCCTGTTCTCCTCTACCCACTATATCCTACTATATTTATCTCTTCCTGTTCTCTCCTACCCACTATATTCTTCTATATTTATCTCTTCCTGCCTCCCTACTCCACTATATCCTACTATATTTATCTCCTTCCTGTTCTCCCCCACCCACTATATCCTACCATATTTATCTCTTCCTGCTCTCCCACCTGCTATATCCTTCTATATGTATCTCTTCCTGTTCTCCTCACCCTAATTATATCCTTCTATATTTATCTCTTCCTACTATATCCTATATCCTTTTTATATTTATATCTTCCTGCTCACCTCTACCCACTATATCCGTCTATATTTATCTCTTCCTGCTCACCTCTACCCACTATATCCTTCTATATTTATCTCTTTCCTGCTCACCCCTACCTGCTATATCCTTCTATATTTATCTCTTCCTGCCTCCTCTACACACTATATCCTTCTATATTTATCACTTCCCTGCTCTCCAATACCCACTATATCCTTCTATATTTATCTCTTCCTGCTCTCCTCTACACACTATATCCTTCTATATTTTATCACTTCCTGCCTCCAATACCCACTATATCCTTCTATATATTTATCTCTTCCTGCTCACCTCCTACCTGCTATATCCTTCTATATTTATCTCTTCCTGCTCACCTCTACCTGCTATATCCTTCTATATTTATCTCTTTCTGCCTCCTACCCCACTATATCCTTCTATATTTATCTCTTCCTGCTCTCCTCTACCCGCTATATCCTTCTATATTTATCTCTTCTGCTGTCTTCTACTTTATTTTACTAATTCACCCTCTGCTCTCCTCTTTCCATATTCTTCCACCTCTCCTGATGTACTTCTTATTTTATCCACCTCCCTCTCTCTCTCTCTCTCTCACAGCCCATTTTTCCTACAAATGGGCCTTCTCTCTAACACAGACACACAGTAAATGCTTCTGTAATCCTGTTCACTCAATCTCTCTCCCTTTCATTTTCTCTCTCACACACAAACACACGCACGCACTAACACACACACACGCACGAACACACACACACCACACACACACACACACACACACACACACATTACACACACACACACACACACACACACACACACACACACACATTGACACACACACACACACACACACACACACACACACACACACACACACACACTCCTCGCATGAGAATGGTTCCTTTATCCCTGGAATTTAAGGCCCGTAATAGAGTCAGGGACACGCATGGGAGGGTATAAATAATATATCTGTGCCCTGAAATGCAACGCTAACCAGCCATATAATCTGTTTTGTAACTGACCTGTCACATCACCAGCTATGTTTCAGTTTTCCTAGCTCCATATGGGCTGCTGGAGCTAGCTAGCTCACACGGCCAAAGCTAGTTAGTATGGTTGGAACTGCCTTGCCAACACAGCACATAGATAGCTAGTTAACATGGCTGGCAATAGTGAGTTAAGCTAACAGAACCCTGTGTGCTCCACTGTTCCAAGCTCAGCTTGTTCACCAGCCTTAGTTCTTCCATGGCAGCCTCCTCCCCTCTCTCTCTCCTTCCATGGCAGCTCCTCCTCCCTCCTCTTTCCATGGCAGCTCTCCTCCCTCCCTCTTCTTTCCATGGCAGTCTTCCCTCCCCTCTCCTCTCTCTTCTTCCATGGCAGCCTCCCTCCCTCTCTCTCTTTCATGGTAGCCTCCCTCTCTCTCTTCTTCCATGGCAGCCTCTCCTCCCTCTCTCTCTTCCCATGGCAGCTCCTCCCTCTCTCTTCCCATGGCAGCTCCTTCCTCCTTCTCTCTCTTCTTCCATGGCAGCCCTCCCTCCTTCTCTCTCTTCTTCCATGGCAGTTCTCCTCCCTCTCCCTCTCTCTTCCATGGCAGCCTCCCTCCCTCGCTCTCTTCTTCCATGGCAGCCTCCCTCCTCCCTCTCTTTCTTCCATGGCAGCCTCACTTCTCTTCTTCCATGGCAGTTCTTCCTCCCTCTCTCTTCTTCCATAGCAGCCTTCCTTCCCTCTCTCTCTTCTTCCATGGTGTTCCTCCTCCCTCTCTCTTCTTTCCATGGTAGCCTCCCCTCCCTCTCCCTCTTCTTCCATGGTGCCTCCTCCCTCTCTCTTCTTCCATCTCTTCTTCTATGGCAGCTGATACACTTTCAGAGACAGGTAACACTTTATTTGGATAGTCCATTTGTAGATGCTCTACAGACTATCAGTCAGATTTGAACGATCTACTAACCTTTAACCCTTATCCTAAACCTAAACTTAACCCCTACCCTAACCCTAGCCCTAACCCTAACCCTTCTTACCTTAACCCTTACCCTTATTCTAAACCTAACCCTAACCGTAGCCTTACCATGCAGTTGCTGATCAACAGATAGTTTGTTGATAGTATGACCATCTGTAGAGTATCTATATGGGACGATCCAAATAAAGTGTGACTCAAAGATGAGGAGTCCGTTTTGATACGGACATATTTTTTTAAAGCATCTTAGTGTATGACATCTGATCTGTCCCTATAGGAGAACACTTTTTGGTTCCAGGTAGAACCTATTTTTTCCAAGACTGTAGTCGATAATAATGAATAATAGGGAGGACCTGATCCCAGGTCAGCACTGTTACTCTGAGGCGCTTTATGAATACGGACCCTCATTACAAGCTACCCAGTTAAAACCACTAAATGTTTAATTATATGGTTAATACGCTCCTCCAAGACGATATCCCAGAATATCTCCAGTTCTGTTGTGGCTGACTCGGTGCAGTTCTTGGTACAGTAAATCACATGCAATCCTCCAGAGGTCTGTCCAGTTAGCTCTTTATCTGGAGGACAAATGAGAAAAGGTAAATACAGATCTGATTTGTCAAGCCATTACCCTGGCGAGGGGTCCAGTGGCTCCTCCAGGCAACGTGTTACTCAATGGAAATCATGTGCATTAGACTCTGACTGCATCGGGCCTGACACTCCTCCCAGCTCCTCCCCACTCCTCGCCGCCTCAAACACGTTCTCAAAGGCCCTTTTTGAAAATGCATGCAGGCATCAGAGAATCTCTCACATCTCCTCAAAAGATGGAGGAAGGGAGAGTGAGGAGGACAAAAGAGAGAGAGAGATGATGGGAGAGTGTGTGAGTGAGAGAGACAGAGAGAGAGAGATGATGGGAGAGTGTGTGAGGGGAGAGAGACAGAGAGAGAGAGAGAGAGGGGGTATTAAAGAGAGAGACAGAGAGAGAGAGGGGGTGTTGAAGAGAGAGACAGATAGGAGAGACGGGGTGTTAAAGAGAGAGAGAGAGAGAGACAGGGGGTGTTAAAGAGAGAGAGAGAGGGAGGATTAAAGAGAGAGACAGAGAGAGAGAGCGAGGAGGGTATTAAAGAGAGAGACAGAGAGAGAGCGAGGGGGGTATTAAAGAGAGGGACAGAGAGAGAGAACCAGGGGGTATTAAAGAGAGAGACAGAGAGAGAGCGAGGGGGTTATTAAAGAGAGAGACAGAGAGAGAGAGCGAGGGGGTATTAAAGAGAGAGACAGAGAGAGAGCGAGGGGGGTATTAAAGAGAGAGACAGAGAGAGAGCGAGGGGGTATTAAAGAGAGAGACAGAGAGAGAGCGAGGGGGAATTTAAGAGAGAGACAGAGAGAGAGCCAGGGGAGTATTAAAGAGAGAGACAGAGAGAGAGCCAGGGGGTATTAAAGAGAGACAGAGAGAGCGAGGGGGGTATTAAAGAGAGAGACAGAGAGAGAGAGCCAGGGGGTATTCAAGAGAGAGACAGAGAGAGAGCGATGGGGGTTATTAAAGAGAGAGACAGAGAGAGAGCCAGGGGGTATTAAAGAGAGAGACAGAGAGAGAGCGATGGGGGGTATTAAAGAGAGAGACAGAGAGAGAGCGAGGGGGGTATTAAAGAGAGAGACAGAGAGAGAGCGAGGGGGTATTAAAGAGAGAGACAGAGAGAGAGCGAGGGGGTTATTAAAGAGAGAGACAGAGAGAGACAGGGGGTATTAAAGAGAGAGACAGAGAGAGCGAGGGGGCGTATTAAAGAGAGAGACAGAGAGAGAGCGAGGGGGGTATTAAAGAGAGAGACAGAGAGAGAGCGATGGGGGTATTAAAGAGAGAGACAGAGAGAGAGCGAGGGGGTATTAAAGAGAGAGACAGAGAGAGAGCGAGGGGGGGTATTAAAGAGAGAGAGACAGAGAGAGAGCCAGGGGGTATTAAATGAGAGAGACAGAGAGAGAGCGAGGGGGGTATTAAAGAGAGACACAGAGAGAGAGCGATGGGGGGTATTAAAGAGAGAGACAGAGAGAGAGCGATGGGGGGTATTAAAGAGAGAGACAGAGAGAGAGCCAGGGGGTATTAAAGAGAGAGACAGAGAGAGAGCGAGGGGGGTATTAAAGAGAGAGACAGAGAGCGAGCTGGGGGGTATTAAAGAGAGAGACAGAGAGAGAGTAATGGGGGGTATTAAAGAGAGAGACAGAGAGAGAGCTGGGGGTGGTATTAAAGAGAGAGACAGAGAGAGAGTAATGGGGGGGTGTTAAAGAGAGAGACAGAGAGAGCGAGGGGGGTATTACAGAGAGAGACAGAGAGAGAGTGATGGGGGGGGGTATTAAAGAGAGAGACAGAGAGAGAGCGATGGGGGGTATTAAGAGAGAGACAGAGAGAGAGCGAGGGGGTATTAAAGAGAGAGACAGAGAGAGCGAGGGGGTATTAACGAGAGAGACAGAGAGAGAGCGAGGGGGGTATTAAAGAGAGAGACAGAGAGAGAGCGAGGGGGGGGGGTATTAAAGAGAGAGACAGAGAGAGCGAGAGCGAGGGGAGTATTAAAGAGAGAGACAGAGAGAGAGCGAGGGGGGGGTATTAAAGAGAGAGGAGAAAACACTTGAGCTGTGATAAAAGCCATTAGCTTCTTCAGTAAGGTGGAAAAGATGTTGGTGTGTGTAGAAGGTGTGAATCCCATGGGTGAGAAAGCCGACATCACAGGCAGGCCACTCAGTCACGGAGGACTGGACACGCACAACGCGAACCAATGAGAAATAGAGCAGAACTCCAGAACCAGAAAAGAACTTCCAACTACCTTCCAAACCCATTATAAACCCACTACAAGTAATAACGTTGACAATACTGCACAATGCACCAATCAAGGTTTGAGATCGAATCCTGACACTTGAGAAGTGTACATCTTTCTCATCTTCTTGAGATGTGTCCATCATTGGGTACGAGTATGACTAGGACCAAGTCACCTAGCCATGCAGGAACCACTCTGGGTCCCAGCTGTAGGCTATAGCAAGGGCCCAGAGCTTTACCTGACCAGGATACACCTATATCTGTGTATGAGACAAGATGTGTCCATCATTGGGTATGAGTATGGCTAGGACCAAGTCACCGAGCCATGCAGGAACCACTCTGGGTCCCAGCTGTAGGCTATAGCAAGGGCACAGAGCTTTACCTGACCAGGATACACCTATATCTGTGTATGAGACAAGATGATGAGTATGGCTAGGACCAAGTCACCTAGCCATGCAGGAACCACTCTGGGTCCCAGCTGTAGGCTATAGCAAGGGCACAGAGCTTTACCTGACCAGGATACACATATCTCTATGTATGAGACAACATCCAATGTCCAAATGTATGCTCATTCATACATAACGTAAGTCCATGACAGAGACCCCTGTTTTCCCCAGTGGTTTCTACTCACTGTAGAAAGTGCTGACTTTGGCTTGAGCCACTGAGAGGTGACAGATGTCAGGGACTTAGTGACCAGTGTGAGTGTGAGTGTGAGTGTGATTGTGTGTGTGTGTGTGTGTGTGTGTGTGTGTGTGTATGTATGTGTGTGTGTGTGTGTGTGTGTGTGTGTGTGTGTGTGTGTGTGTGTGTGTGTGTGTGTGTGTGGCAGGCAGTCATGTCTAATTGTGTACGTGTGTGTGTGTGTGTGTGTGTGTGTGTGTGTGTGTGTGTGTGTGTGTGTGTGTGTGTGTGTGTGTGTGTGTGTGTGTGTGTGTGTGTGTGTGTGTGTGTGTGTGTGTGTGTGTGTGTGTGTGTGGCAGTCAGTGTCTAATTGTGTACGTGTGTGTGTGTGTGTGTGTGTGTGTGTGTGTGTGTGTGTGTGTGTGTGTGTGTGTGTGTGTGTGGCAGGCAGGTTATTGTGTGTGTGTTATAGTATGTGAGACGTGTACTCCCAGGGTCATGTTGACTTGCTGTGGAGGTTTAAGGTTGTGCTCTGGAATGCAGACGAGTGGGTGTGAGCGGTCAACTTTGGTGGATTTCCCCTCTATGGTTATGGACAAACTGAGCTTTACACAAACCACACTTATTTCTCTTGGACAGTAGCCACTCTAAAGAACAAACACTCCCTCAAGGAACTCTAGTCACCTTCTTTTTGCTTTTCATTCAATATGTCTGGCAGGAAATTGATCAGCCTGGTCTGGTTGGTACCTTGTGAAATTTTATAGGCTTTACAATACACTGTACCAAGAACATTTCCTGTTGCAGAAACCCTGAAGCCTATAGAAGCTTATGGAATAACAAGCCAGTGCCAGAGTTAATGGAATAACACGCAGGTGCCAGAGTTAATGGAATAACATGCCGGTGCCAGAGTTAATGGAATAACATGCAGGTGCCAGAGTTAATGGAATAACATGCCGGTGCCAGAGTTAATGGAATAACATGCCGGTGCCAGAGTTAATGGAATAACATGCACGTGCCAGAGTTAATGGAATAACATGCCGGTGCCAGAGTTAATGGAATAACATGCCGGTGCCAGAGTTAATGGAATAACATGCCGGTGCCAGAGTTAATGGAATAACACGCAGGTGCCAGAGTTAATGGAATAACATGCAGGTGCCAGAGTAAATGGAATAACATGCCGGTGCCAGAGTTAATGGAATAACATGCCAGTTCCAGAGTTAATGGAATAACATGCCGGTGCCAGAGTTAATGGAATAACATTCCAGTTCCAGAGTTAATGGAATAACATTCTAGTGCCAGAGTTAATGGAATAACATTCCAGTGCCAGAGTTAATGGAATAACATTCCAGTGCCAGAGTTAATGGAATAACATGCCGGTGCCAGAGTTAATGGAATAACATGCCGGTGCCAGAGTTAATGGAATAACATTCCAGTGCCAGAGTTAATGGAATAACATGCCGGTGCCAGAGTCAATGGAATAACATGCCGATGCCAGAGTTAATGGAATAACATGCAGGTGTCAGAGTTAATGGAATAACAAGCCGGTGCCAGAGTTAATGGAATAACATGCCGGTGCCAGAGTTAATGGAATAACACGCAGTTGCCAGAGTTAATTGAATAACATGCAGGTGCCAGAGTTAATGGAATAACACGCAGGTGCCAGAGTTAATGGAATAACATGCCGGTGCCAGAGTTAATGGAATAACACGCAGGTGCCAGAGTTAATGGAATAACATGCCGGTGCCAGAGTTAATGGAATAACATGCCGGTGCCAGAGTTAATGGAATAACATTCCAGTTCCAGAGTTAATGGAATAACATTCTAGTGCCAGAGTTAATGGAATAACATTCCAGTGCCAGAGTTAATGGAATAACATTCCAGTGCCAGAGTTAATGGAATAACATGCCGGTGCCAGAGTTAATGGAATAACATGCCGGTGCCAGAGTTAATGGAATAACATTCCAGTGCCAGAGTTAATGGAATAACATGCCAGTGCCAGAGTTAATGGAATAACATGCCGGTGCCAGAGTCAATGGAATAACATGCCGATGCCAGAGTTAATGGAATAACATGCAGGTGTCAGAGTTAATGGAATAACAAGCCGGTGCCAGAGTTAATGGAATAACATGCCAGTGCCAGAGTTAATGGAATAACACGCAGTTGCCAGAGTTAATTGAATAACATGCAGGTGCCAGAGTTAATGGAATAACATGCCGGTGCCAGAGTTAATGGAATAACGTGCCAGTGCCAGAGTTAATGGAATAACATGCCAGTGCCAGAGTTACTGGAATAACATACTGGTGCCAGAGTTAATGGAATAACATGCCAGTGCCAGAGTTAATGGAATAACATACTGGTGCCAGAATTAATGGAATAACATGCCAGTGCCAGAGTTAATGGAATAACATACTGGTGCCAGAGTTAATGGAATAACATTCCAGTGCCAGAGTAAATGGAATAACATGCAGGTGCTAGAGTTAATGGAATAACATGCAGGTGCCAGAATTAATGGAATAACATACTGGTGCCAGACTTAATGGCAGTCAAAGGAGCCAGGTACTTACTGAAAAGTATCTTCTTCACCCATCCTCACACACATGTTGTGTCTGTGTGTGTGTGTGTGTGTGTGTGTGTGTGTGTGTGTGTGTGTGTGTGTGTGTGTGTTAGTGTCTGGGTGAAAGGGAACATTATGTTGTGCAGTAATAACTCCTTGGCAGCAGCCGTGCAGTCCATTGCCCAGGCAGTAGCCTTTTCCTTAATTACACAGCGGAGTGCAGAGTGAGTGACGTGCCTCACCCCTGCAGTCTGGCATTTCTATCCCACGCGCAGTGCCTCCCTCTGGCTGGCCCGTATACTGTGGCCTCTGGCTTCGGGCCTACAGAACCAGGCAGGCCCAAATGTCACTATGTGTTTTTCTCCAGAGAGGTGATGTGCTGGGGCACACTAAGTGCTGACAAGCCCACTCACTTTACAGCAGTTGATGCGCAAAGAAAGGAGAGTGGGATGTTTGATAATGGAAATTAGACTCAAGGTGTGACTGGTGAAAATGAAACAGTACATTCTGAAAAGCCATTTATGTCTAAGTGTATGCCATATCAAGCTGTGTCTGAAAATCTCTGGGATGCTTTTAAATACTCTTAGAGATAAATAGTCGGTTCTACATGGAACCCCAAAGAGGTCTACCTGGAACCAAGAAGGGTTCTTCCTGGAACCAAAAAGGGTTCTCCTATGGGGACAGCCGAAAAACCCTTTTGGAACCCTTTTTTTTTCTAAGAGTGTGTGATTTGGGTGAAATTACAGGACATTCTATTTATCGTAGCAATGTTATCTGGCTCTTCAGTGTGTGTGTGTGTGTGTGTGTGTTTTGTACATAGCCCTCCCTGGTCTAACCAAGAAGAAGAATGGTCCTCATAAGGGGATGTGATGGCGGTATTGGTACAATTTGATAATGTTATGGTCCCATTAAGTTTTATTGCTTACATTTCTACAGAAGTGTTTATAGATTTACAGCAACATCCCATTATAGGCCGGTCTAAGAGCAGACTAAGCTCCTACATTTCCGGGGACAACATGATTTGGGATGGGGTACAGGACAACATGATTTGAATATCTATCTCCATTAACTGTGTTCAATGGAGCAACTTTTCAATACATTGTGAGGTATGATGTATTGGACCCATTGTAGATGAGAGCGAATACCTGTATTTGTGACAGATGTATGTGTGTTTTTAATATTACACTGTGAATTATATGAGAAAACAAAAAAAACACCTTCCAAATACAAGAGTTCTTATTTTTTTGTAATTTAAAGACACCTCAATAGGACACTGCT
Source organism: Oncorhynchus nerka (assembly GCF_034236695.1). Classification (NCBI taxonomy): domain Eukaryota; kingdom Metazoa; phylum Chordata; class Actinopteri; order Salmoniformes; family Salmonidae; genus Oncorhynchus; species Oncorhynchus nerka. The sequence goes on from NC_088421.1 coordinate 32,772,340, forward strand.
ATCTTGAAAGGGTTTATAAGATACTGTGTATCTCAACAGGATCAATGTCTTCATCTACATCTAGACGAGCATGCGGCCGCAGAACAATTTCAAATATGCTCCTCAAAAGTAGTGATAGTATGAATTATTGTCAGGCTTGTGTCACTCCATTTCAATATAAGGTCTGTTATAATACAATTCTCTGTTGATGCTTGTTTTTTCACTAGTCTGTCTTAGAGAAGAGATTGCAACTTCGCTGCCTGCAGAGGCTCAGTGGCTGGATCCTGGCTTGACTGACAGGTTGGAGAATCAGATATATGTATTTGGGGCATCTGTCAAATTACGTTGTGTTCATTTCGCTCCAGTCCATTCATATGACTACAATGTTGGAGTTAGAAAGCAATTGAACTTAGAATCGGTGGCGGAGAAGAGTGGGAACACAAAACTTCACATTTTAGAGTGGCCATTTATTTTCCCCAGCACAAGGTGCACCTGTGTAATGGTCATGCTCTTTAATCAGCTTCTTGATATGCCACACCTGTCAGGTGGATGGATTATCTTGGCAAAGGATAAATGCTCACTAACTTCGATATAAACACATTTGTGCACAAATTGAGATAAATCCGTTTTTTGTGCATATGGAACATTTATGGGAACTTTTATTTCAGCTCATGAAACATGGGACCAATAATTTACATGTTGCGTTTATATTTTTTGCTCAGTGTAGAACCCTCTCTGAAGGGTTCCACCAGCCTTATTAGCCTTAAAACTGTTATTATTTATGACAAAACATTCCATATATCACAAGGCCTTTCTTTGAGGGCCTAGTTATACCCTAACAAGGAGGTGTTGGGAATCTCCTGTTTTTGGAATCTTTTTTTCTCAGAGTGCAGCCTACATTCTACACTGAGTGTATGAAACATTATGAACACCCACTCTTTCCATGACAGACTGACCAGGTGAATCCAGGTGAAAGATATGATCCCTTATTGATGTCACCTGTTAAATTAACTTCCATCAGTTGTAGATGAAGGGGGGGAGGCAGGTTAAAGAAGGATTTTAAGCCTTGAGACAATTGAGACGCGGATTGTGTATATGTGCCATTCAGAGGGTGAATGGGCAAGACACAAGATTTAAGTGCCTTTGAACAGGGTGTGGTAGTAAGTGCCAGGAGCACCGGTTTGTGTCAAGAACTGCAACGCAGTACTTGGGAGTATGGCAGATGGTGTACTGTCCTTCTGTCAGCACATATCAAAGCTGCAATCTCAGGTTAAATCTAGACTTGGTTTCCTCTATCGTAATCACACCTCTTTCACCCCAGCTGCCAAACTAACTCTGATTCAGATAACCATCCTACCCATGCTAGATTACAGAGACGTACTGTCACGCCCTGGTCAAAGTATTTTGTGTTTATCTTTATGTATTGGGTCAGGCCAGGGTGTGGCATGGGGTTTTTGTATTGTGGTGTGTTTTGTCTTGGGGTTTGGTATATAGTGGGATTGTAGCTAGTGGGGTGATCTAGCAGAGTCTATGGCTGTCTGGGAGGGTTCTCAATCAGAGTCAGGTGTTTATCGTTGTCTCTGATTGGGAACCATATTTAGGCAGCCATATTCTTTGGTTGTGTTGTGGTTGATTGTCCTTAGTGTCCTTGTAACTAGCTACTGTTAGTTTGCACCAGTTTAGGCTGTTTCGGTTTTCGTTCGTTTATTGTTTTTTGTATTGATTCGTGTTTACTTATGTTTTTTCATTAAACATGAATCGTTATCTACACGCTGCGTTTTGGTCCGACTCTCCTTCACCACACTAAGAAAGCCGTTACAGAATCACCCACCACCAACGGACCAAGCAGTGTGTTAACAGGCAGGAGCCACAGGAGAGGCAACAGAGGCAGCAGCAGCAGGAGCAGCAGCAGCTGCAGTGGGAGAGGCTGCACTACCTGGAGAAATGGACATGGGAGGAAGAACTGGACGGTAAAGGACCCTGGGCTCAGCCTGGAGAATATCGCCGCCCAAGGAAGAACTGGAGGCGGCGAAAGCTGAGAGGCGCAGATATGAGGAGGCAGCACGGCGTAGCGGATGGAAGCCTGAGAATCAGCCCCAAGAATTTATTGGGGGGGGGGGGGCTCAGGGAGAGTGTGGCAGAGCCAACTCTCCCTGTTTATCGTGAGGAGACCAGAGCCGGTGTTGGAGGTGAGCGAAACAGAGACTGTGAAGGAGTTAATGGGGAAATTGGAGGAGAGAGAAATGAGGGAGTTGCTGTGTTGGTGCTTTTGCATGGAATTCGCCCGGCCCAACGTGTTGGGGATTTGATGGCACCTGGGTTAGCGCTCCATACTCGTCCTGAGGTGCGTGTTAGTCGGCTGGTGAAGTTGGTGCCAGCCTCACGCACCAGGCCTCCTCTGCACATCCCTAGCCTTGCACGTCCTGTGCCAACTCTGCTCTCAAAATCTCCAGTACGCCTTCACGGTCTAGCCCATCCTGTGCCACCTCCACACTCCAGTCCTCCGGTAGCAGCTCCCGCACCAGGCTTCCTGTGCGTGTCCTCAATCCAGTACCACCAGTTCCAGCACCAGGCCTTCAGTGCGCCTCGCCTGTTCAGCGCAGCCAGCGCTTTCTCCTCTCCTGCGCTGCCGGAGTCTCCCGCCTGTTTAGCGCAGCCAGAGCCTTTCTCCTCTACAGCGCTGCCGGAGCCTCCCGCCTGTTTAGCGCAGCCAGAGCCTTTCTCCTCTCCTGCGCTGCCGGAGCCTCCCCGCCTGTTCAGTGCAGTCAGAGCTGTCAGCCTGCATGGAGCAGCCAGAGATGTCAGTCTGCAAGGAGCTGCCAGTCTGCAAGGAGCTGCCAGTCTGCAAGGAGCTGCCAGACTGCAAGGAGCTGCCAGTCTGTAAGAAGCCGCCAGAGCTGTCAGTCTGCATGGAGCAGCCAGAGCTGTCAGTCTGCATGGAGCAGCCAGAGCTGTCAGTCTGCATGGAGCAGCCAGAGCTGTCAGTCTGCATGGAGCAGCCAGAGCTGTCCGTCTGCATGGAGCAGCCAGAGCTGTCAGTCTGCATGAAGCAGCCAGAGCTGTCAGTCTGCGAGGAGCTGTCAGTCTGCAAGGCGCCGCCAGTATGCCCAGCTCCGCCAGTCTGTCCAGCGCCACCAGTGCCGCCAGTCTGCCCAGCGTCGCCAGTCTGCCCAGCACCGCCCTGCGCCGCCAGTCTGCCCTGCGCCGCCAGTCTGCCCGGCGCCGCCAGTGCTCCCAGTCTGCTCAGCGCCGCCTGAACTGCCAGTCGGCCAGGCTCCGCCAGTCTTCCAGGATCTGCCAGTCAGCCAGAATCTTCCAGGATCCGCCAGTCAGCCAGGCTCTTCCAGATCTGCCAGTCAACCAGAATCTTCCAGATCTGCCAGTCAACCAGACTCTTCCAGATCTGCCAGAACTGCCAGTCGGCCAGGATCCGCCAGTCAGCCAGAATCCGCCAGATCCGCCAGGATCTGCCAGTCAGCCAGGATCTGGCAGATCTATCTACCTGCCTGAGCTTGCTCTCACTCCTGAGCTTGCTCTCACTCCTGAGCTTGCTCTCACTCCTGAGCTTGCTCTCACTCCTGAGCTTCCCCTCAGTCCTGAGCTGCGGGAGCTGTCTTGGGGTTTTGGTATATAGTGGGATTGTAGCTAGTGGGGTGATCTAGCAGAGTCTATGGCTGTCTGGAGTGGTTCTCAATCAGAGTCAGGTGTTTATCGTTGTCTCTGATTGGGAACCATATTTAGGCAGCCATATTCTTTGGTTGTGTTGTGGGTGATTGTCCTTAGTGTCCTTATAACTATCTACTGTTAGTTTGCACCAGTTTAGGCTGTTTCGGTTTTCGTTACGTTTATTGTATTGATTCGTGTTTACGTGTGTTTTTTCATTAAACATGGATCGCAATCTACACGCTGCGTTTTGGTCCGACTCTCCTTCACCACACCTAGAAAGCCGTTACACGTACTTTATAGATGGGCAGGTAAGGGTGCTCTCGAGCGGCTAGATGTCCTTTACCATTCGGCCATCATATTTGCCACAAATGCTCCTTATAGGACACATCACTGCACTCTATACTCCTCTGTAAACTGGTCATCTCTGTATACCCGTCGCAAGACCCACTGGTTGATGCTTATTTATAAAACCCTCTTAGGCCTCACACCCCCTATCTGAGATACCTACTGCAGCCCTCATCCTCCACATACAACACCCGTTCTGCCAGTCACATTGTGTTAAAGGTCTCCAAAGCAACACATCCCGGGTCGCTCCTCTTTCAGTTCACTGCAGCTAGAGACTTTAACGAGTTGCAACAAACACTCAAACTGGACAGTTTCATCTCCATCTCTTCATTCAAAGATTCAATCATGGACACTCTTAATGACAGTTGTGATACTTAATTATACTGGTGATGTATTGTCTCTACCTTCTTTCCCTTTGTGCTGTTGTCTGTGCCCAATAATGTTTGTACCATGTTTTGTGCTCCTACCATGTTGTGCTGCCGCCATGTTGTGTTGCTACCATGTTGTTGTGTTGCGACAATGCTGTGTTGTCATGTGTTGCTGCTTTGCTATGTTGTTGTCTTATGTCTCTCTTTATGTAGTGTTGTCTTATGTCTCTCTTTATGTAGTGTTGGTTTAGGTCTCTCTTTATGTAGTGTTGGTTTAGGTCTCTCTTTATGTAGTGTTGGTTTAGGTCTCTCTTTATGTAGTGTTGTCTCTTGTCGTGATGTGTGTTTTGTCTTATATTTCTATCTTTATTCCCAGCCCCGTCCAGGCCCTGACAAATTGAGGCTGTTCTAAAGGACTAAAGGGGGTGGAACTCAATATTCCTAATGTTTTGTGCCTAATGTTGTGTATACTTTCCCCCACCTGGTTGCAGGGCCAGTGAAAAGCAAGATCGCTGCTGGTTGTGCTCTCCTCTCTTTTGAGTGGGCAGAAAGCGTATGCTTCTGGTTTTCAGGGATACAGTATTTTCAACCTAACTTCCGTTTCCCCTGAAAAACGGATGTGGGGACTCCGCTCATGAGTCTTTTTAGGCCTGCCACGTTAGGTTAGTTGTGCTCAGAGCCATGTGTTTAGATATATATATATATATATATATATATACAAGGCTCTGATTGTGCTGAATTATGTCACACTCAAAAAACACTTTGTGACAGTCTTAAAAACCCATCTAATTTCCATTTGACCGCAAACACAATTTCATATATAGTTCAAACCCAACTCATTGAGCAAATGCATTTATTTTCAATTCAATTGTGATGAATTGTACCTAAAGAGGGGCTTGATGTACAGGAACAGAAAACATACAGGGCAGTGTGGAGTGTATGGCCAGACACTGACAGTCAGGTAATGGGCTCTGATGCTCTGATCAGCTGTGTCACTCCCAGTCTCTCACTAGATGGAGGGAATCACTCCTCTGATTGAAGAGGAAGTAGGGTCTTGACTACTGATGCTTAATGGCCTTCCTGGAGTGGCATCCCACGCTGCTAGCTACGGCTATAGCCACACCACAAATTGTTAACGATGTGGGCAGTTACTGTGATTTCTTTGTATTGCATTCCAATTGTACATCGTATAAAGCATACTAAGGAAACAGGATCTGAAACATCCCATTACAAGGATGTATTTTATGTTTTGTTCCATTGTTTGTTTAAAGCTCATTCTGTTTCAGTGGGTTTGACTTTTTATTTGTATTTTAGTGGTTTATCAGACAGTCTTACCCAGAGCTACTCACTGTAGTGATATACTTAGGCTCTAGTGTAATTAAGTTGTATACCCATGTGTATACAAATTAATGTAATAAATACTTGGTGGGCTATGATGGTCCGATCCAACCCGGTACAACCCTGGCGTGTGAGGTGGAACATTCCAACAACCCCAAAACGCCTCTGCTTTTTTTGAGGCAAACATGTCCAGCAACATTCAGGTTTTTCCCTCCCTCTTTCTCACTCATAGTCCCCAATAATCTCCCTTTATGAGCACAGAGATAATTGATTTCATTAAATGAAACACAAGCTAATATTCCATCACTGTAAGCCCCTGACCTTTGGAGTGTGAAACACTTATCTCTGTTAACTCCGTGGCCATTAAAGAGGCAACGTTCTCTTCGGAGGCAGCCAGCCTTCTGCCACAAACAAATAATGGCTTATCTGCTTAGCCTGCTAAATGAAGTGTTAAATCAAATGGCACATGATTTGTTTTCCATACTTGCAGCTATTCTTTAAAGGTCGAATGCAGCTGTTTTCACAGTTTTCAATATCAATTATAAACTGGGTGGGTCAAGCCCTGAATGCTGATTAGCTGAAAGCCGTGGTAAACGAGACCGAATACCACAGGTATGACAAAACAGTACCTTTTAATGCTCTAATTACTTTGGTAAGCAGATTATAATAGCAATAAGGCACCTCAAGGGTTTGTGGACAATATAGGGAAAGGGGGATACCTAGTCAGTTGTACAGCTGAATGCATTCAACTGAAGTGTGTCTTTTGCATTTACCCCAACCCCTCTGAATCAGAGAGGTGTGGGGGTCTGCCTTCATCGACATCTATGTCATCGGCGCCTGGGGAACAGTGGGTTAACTGCCTTGCTCAGGGGCAAAACAACAGATATTTACATTGTCAGCTTGGAGATCCAGCAACCGAAATGCTCCTACCCGCCAGGCTACCTGCCGCCCAATGGCTAAGGCCTGTATCCAGGCACTCCGCATTGTTTCGTGCAGAAGAATAGCCCTTAGCCGTGGTATATTGGTCACATACCAGACCCTCTCGTGCCTTATTGAGGAATTATACCACAGAATTGTTGAGTGCTAGTTTCTGATTGGCTAGAAGGGCATTCTAGAATGGGCATTAAAACCATATAAGGGGACAGTTGAAAAAGATATTGGGACCCCTTGAAATCATGACGCAATAAGCACCTACACATGCAGACCATACCTGCTACAAAGTTAGAGAAAGCTAAACCATCAAACACACAAACCAAAATTAGATACATTGTAAAGGTTAGCTAGAACTGTCTGGGAATGGTCTGAGTAGGAAGGGGAAACTGAAATGTAGCCATGTCACCATGGAAAGGCAAACTCCACCCAACTAAACAGGCAGACATTTCAGGTGGTCTTTTCAAACACCTCCTACACTAAAAGGGCATTATCATCATTTTCACAAGTTCACAGTATTATTCCAACTTCAGTATGGAAATGTATCTATAACACAGGAACATCACGTTGTTGAGTGCACTTGAACTTTATGTAAAAGGTGGCCATGTTGGTTTAATGAATCAAAATGAATGTCGTCTCTATGGGTAAACTCTGCTATTGACTCGAGTTAATCACATGTAAAGGCATTGTGCTGGATCAGGCAACTGAGAATATCCCTGTGGGGAATTGTTATTTCTATGTGACATTGTCATGTTTCGTTCCCGTTTTACAGCAGGGACAGTAAATGCATTGTGAGGTCATGCTTCACAACTTGACTTACTTTGTAAATGTTCATTGAGACCTATATAATATCATATTCTAGCTGATATTTCATGTAGTTGACCATTTTAAATACCAAGGCCTGTCTTGCTCGGAGACCCAGTCTCGGGGATCGGAGAAGTTATCACTATATGCTTTCAAAAGCTTTGAAACCTGAACGTCCTATTATCACCATCAATAACTGAAAGGGCAAGTGCACGAGGTGAGGTGTACAATCACTGCTATTGAAAAGCCATCACTTGACCGGGCCAGGTTTTGAGGCCGATGTTTTTGTAATAATGTTTAACGCACATGTCAGATGAGGGACGAGGCGGTCAATACCGAAGAAATATGATTCTTCCATCTCTGTATCTTCCCACGCCAGAGTCTGTCTGGCAGCCTTTCGCCTCCGAAAAACATGAGAAATGTCCTGATAACACCCTCTACGGTTTACAAGACTTGATTTCCTGGGAGGAAGGGAAAGGTTACAGTGAATTACCCATGTAGGGCAGTGACACGTGGAAACAAACCAACTGGCTTGTCACCTGAGACATATAGCTTGTACCTTGTTCCTAACAGAAGAAGCAACGGTAAATCCAGCTTGGTGCAACAAAACGTGGACCTCTGCTCTCCTTCAATCTGAAAGAAAAGGAAAGGTCTTGCAAGCAGTTGTTGTAAACTTGATGAGCATGTTTTATCTTGAAATCTACGTGGGGTATGATAGTGTTAGATGTAGTCATGAATGATGCATGCACTGAGTCAGAGAGTCAGAGAGTGGGACCCAACATAGCAGAGAACAACACGAGTTGAATAGAAAAAAGTCTGGATGAGAATGTTTCATGTACTGCATAAAGGAGTGGGCTGACATACTGTATATTGGTTTTCAGGGATGAGGATCATTTGCTGTACATAACGTGTTTTGAGAGTTTAAAATAATGTGATGCCAATGTGTAGTTTGGTCTTGTTTTGATATTCTTTAAGTGGAAAATATGTTGACATTGACAGCTAGCTTTGAATTACTGCATCCAAGGACGTGATGAAGTACACATGGAAGTCACAGTGTTTATTATTCTATTCTATCAGGTATATTGGTGTCGCTATGACAGTTGCTTAAAAACTGTAAACTAGGGCTACGGCCAAACAATCCCCCCAAAATAATTTTCTATTCTTGAATAACATTAGACAAGAAAAGGATGCCATTTAGGAGTATCGGGATGTGATCCATGTGTTGAGTCACCCAGGAGTGCACCTCACCACCTGTCACCCATCTCACCCGTCCCCCAGCTCCTCTCACACCCAGGGAGTCCCATCAGCCACAACCCCCCAGCCCCCACACAGCACCCCTGCTGCTCTACATAATGTCACCCTGAGGCAGAGCCTAGGCCTTCAACTGGCTCACATTGGCTCCCATGTTTCTGCTCCAGTGGAAGGTTAAATAAATATCCTGCCAGCCCCACATGAAGTGCTTTCAGCCCCGCTCTGCAGGCCAGGGTATAACGTTCTACAGGTATAATACACACCGCAAGGCTTTACAATTGAGGACATGCTGACTGCTAAGCAGAGTCTTGGAGTGATCAATTACCTGCCACAGTGACATGCACTGCTCTTGTCAACACAACGCTAGGTAAGTACAACACTGATTCAGGTGGAGCAGGGGGATTAGAATATAATTATGTTGCCTAATGTGTCACTGTTTGAGAGAGGTAAGGTCCTCTGATAGAAACTAGAATTAGTTCAGCTTAATGTGGATGCTACCATGGTTACGGATACTCCTGAATGAATCGTGAATTATGATGAGTGACAAAGTTACAGCGGTCAAAGATAATACCCGAAGACATGCTAACCTCCCATGTTAATGGTAAAGGTGAGAGGTTAGGATGGTTTGGGGATATGATCTTTGACCCGCTGTAACTTTCACTCATCATTATTCACAATTCATTCAGGATTATCCATAATGCTGGTAGCATCCACATTAATGTAGAAGTGTTTAAAAACATATTCTATTATTATTTACAATAAAAGTGACTCCAAAATGACACAATACAGAATTGATCATTCCTTTCTATTGAGCACAAAATAAACTGAAACACAAGCAAAACTAACGGCAAATAGATCCAACAAGTTTGTAGATTCACAAGAGTCATATGCAGTCATTATGTGCTAGGAATATGTGACCAAATACAAAACATTTGACTACTTTATTTCTAAGAATCTTTAGGGGGGGTTCAATAAGTTTGACCCCCAGCTTTTTGAGAGAAAAAATATATGACTTGTTTAATTAACTAAATCTATTTTTCTGATCAATTGTATTAGTATAAAATAGTATAATTCAACCCGCTCCAACAGTCTTGAAGGAGTTCCCACATATGCTGAGTACTTGTTAGCTGATTTTCCTTCACTCTGCGGTCCAACTCATCCCAAACCATCTCAATTTGGTTGAGGTCGGTTGATTGTGGAGTCCAGGACATCTGACGCAGCACTCCATCACTCTCCTTCTTTGTCAAATAGCCCTTAAACAGCCTGGAGGTGTGTTGGGTCATTGTCCTGCTGAAAAACAAATGATAGTCCCACTAAGCTGCAGAATGCTGTGGTAGCCAAGCTGGTTAAGGGTACCTTGAACTCTAAATAAATCGCTGAATGTGTCACCAGCAAAGCACCTCCACACCATCACACTTCCTCCTCCATGCTTCACGGTGGGAACCACAAACGCGGAGATAATCCATTCATCTACTCTGTGTCTCACAAAGACAAGGCGGTCATCAGACCAAAGGACAGTTTTCCTCTTGTGTTTCTTGGCCAAAGAAAGTCTCTTATTATTATTATTGGTGTCCTTTAGTAGTGGTTTCTTTTCAGCACTTTGACCATGAAGGCCTGACTTACGCAGTCTCCTCTGAACAGTTGATGTTGAGATGTGTCTGTTACTTAAACTCTTCACAACATTTATTTGGGCTGTAATCTGAGGTGCAGTTAACTCTAATGAATGTAACCTCTGCAGCAGAGGGAACTCTGGGTCTCATGAAAGCTAGTTTCATCATAGCACTTGACGGTTTTTGTTCTTGAAGTGTTTCGCCTTGGCTGACCTTTATGTCTTAAAGTAATGATGGACTGTCATTTCTCTTTGCTTATTTGAGCTGTTCTTGCATAATATGGATTTGGCCTTTTAGCAAATAGGACTATCATCTGTATACCACCCCTACCTTCACAGCACAACTGATTGGCTCAAAGAATTAAGAAGGAAAGAAATTCCACACATTAACTTTTAACAAGGCACACCTGTTAATTTAAATGCATTCCAGGTGACTAACTCATGAACCTGGTTGAGAGAATGCCAAGACAGCAAAGCTGTCATCAAGTAAAAGGGTGGCTACGATATCTATATCTTGATTTGTTTAACGCTTTTTTGATTACTGCATGATTCCATGTGTCCAAATTGACCTATAATTACATTGTAAAAATATTTAGTTTCTATGTGGTTAATGGCGTGTGTATATAGATTGTGTATAGGCTTGTCTCCCATATGAATCTTCTCTTTTTGCCAGACTGGGTTGAAATTACTTCCGTTTCTTTTTTTCTGTATTTATTTATCTGTGTCACATCTGCTCCTGCCACGCCCCCTAGTGCTCATCCTGTGACCTGCCGCCACTCTCTCTCTCTGTGTGTGATGGTGTCAGAGCAGATCCCCACCAGCTGCAACCTGTTCCATAATCAAGACCTCTACAAATACTCAGTCCAGCCACTTCCACACTGCCAGATCATAATTTCTGCTCAGTTAGTCCATGCTTCTAGCCGTTTGTTCCTGTTGTGCCTGTTTTCCCTTGCCTGATGCTGTTTACCTCTCCGCTACAGTTCTGCTGCCGCTCTGACTTTGGTCCCTGTCTCCAGTCCAACTTCTCGTCAGTCCTGCTACTCTGTCCTGGATTCCCCAATCTACGCTCCCTTGGATTCCCCTCCGGACCTGCTCACCCTGTCCCAACACCTCTTGCTCCAGCCTCAGCTGCCGCACCTGGTTTCCGGCTACCTGCCCGTGCTTCCCCTGGCCTGCACTCAACCTTCCCCCCGTGTTTCAATCAATACCTTGGTTACCTCATCCCAGTCTCCTTGTCTGAGTCTGCTCTTGTGTGACAATCTGTATATGTTATATATGTGTGTGTATATATACAGTGTGTCACACCCTGATCTGTTTCACCTGTTCCTGTGATTGTCTCCACCCCCTCTAGGTGTCTCTTATTTCCCCCAGTATATTTATCTCTGTGTTTCCTGGCTCTCTGTGCCAGTTCATTTTGTATGTTTAGTCAAGTCAACCAGCGTGTTTTCCCATACTCCTTTTGCTATTCTCCTTTTTTCTAGTCCTCCCGGTTTTGACCATTGCCTGTTTCTGGACTCTGATCTGGTTTTGACCTTTTTGCCTGTCCACGACCATTCTCTTGCCTGTCCACGACCATTCTCTTTCCTGTCCACGACCATTCTCTTGCCTACCCCTTCTTGCCTGTCCACGACCATTCTCTTGCCTGTCCACGACCATTCTCTTGCCTACCCCTTTTTGCCTGTCCACGACCATTCTCTTGCCTACCCCTTTTTGCCTGTCCACGACCATTCTCTTGCCTACCCCTTTTTGCCTGTCCACGACCATTCTCTTGCCTACCCCTTTTTGCCTGTCCACGACCATTCTCTTGCCTACCCCTTTTGCCTGTCCACGACCATTCTCTTGCCTACCCCTTTTTGCCTGTCCACGACCATTCTCTTGCCTACCCCTTCTTGCCTGTCCACGACCATTCTCTTGCCTACCCCTTCTTGCCTGTCCACGACCATTCTCTTGCCTGTCCACGACCATTCTCTTGCCTACCCCTTCTTCTTGCCTGTCCACGACCATTCTCTTGCCTACCCCTTCTTGCCTGTCCACGACCATTCTCTTGCCTACCCCTTCTTGCCTGTCCACGACCATTCTCTTGCCTACCCCTTTTTGCCTGTCCACGACCATTCTCTTGCCTGTCCACGACCATTCTCTTGCCTACCCCTTCTTAGCTGTCCAAGACCATTCTCTTGCCTACCCCTTTTTGCCTGTCCACGACCATTCTCTTGCCTACCCCTTTTTGCCTGTCCACGACCATTCTCTTGCCTACCCCTTCTTACCTGTCCACGACCATTCTCTTGCCTACCCCTTTTTGCCTGTCCACGACCATTCTCTTGCCTACCCCTTTTTGCCTGTCCACGATTCATTCTCTTGCCTACCCCTTTTGCCTGTCCACGACCATTCTCTTGCCTACCCCTTCTTTGCCTGTCCACGACCATTCTCTTGCCTACCCTTTTTGCCTTCCACGACCATTCTCTTGCCCCTTTTTGCCTGTCCACGACCATTCTCTTGCCTGCCCTTTTTGCCTGTCCACGACCATTCTCTTGCCTACCTCTTTTGCCTGTCCACGACCATTCTCTTGCCTAGCCTTTTGCCTGTCCACGACCATTCTCTTGCCTACTTCTTGCCTGTCCACGACCATTCTCTTGCCTGTCCATGACCATTCTCTTGCCTACCCTTCTTATCTGTCCACGACCATTCTCTTTTTGCCTACCCCTTCTTGCCTGTCCACGACCATTCTCTTGCCTACCCTTTTTGCCTGTCCACGACCATTCTCTTGCCTGTCCACGACCATTCTTTGCCTAGCTTTTGCCTGTCCACGACCATTCTCTTGCCTACCCCTTCTTGCCTGTCCACGACCATTCTCTTGCCTACCCCTTCTTGCCTGTCCACGACCATTCTCTTGCCTGTCCACGACCATTCTCTTGCCTAGCCCCCCTTTTTGCCTGTCCACGACCATTCTCTTGCCTAGCCCTTTTGCCTGTCCACGACCATTCTCTTGCCTACCCTTTTTGCCTGTCCACGACCATTCTCTTGCCTACCCCTTCTTGCCTGTCCACGACCATTCTCTTGCCTGTCCACAACCATTCTCTTGCCTACCCTTTTTCTTATCTGTCCACGACCATTCTCTTGCCTACCCCTTCTTATCTGTCCACGACCATTCTCTTGCCTACCCCTTCTTGCCTGTCCACGACCATTCTCTTGCCTACTTTTCTTGCCTGTCCACGACCATTCTTCTTGCCCACCCCTTCTTGCCTGTCCACGACCATTCTCTTGCCTGTCCACGACCATTCTCTTGCCTGTCCACGACCATTCTCTTGCCTACCCTTTTTGCCTGTCCACGACCATTCTCTTGCCTACCCCTTCTTGCCTGTCCACGACCATTCTCTTGCCTGTCCCACGACCATTCTCTTGCTCTATCCCTTTTTGCCTGTCCACGACCATTCTCTTGCCTACCCCTTCTTGCCTGTCCACGACCATTCTCTTGCCTACCCTTCTTGCCTGTCCACGACCATTCTCTTGCCTACCCCTTTTGCCTGTCCACGACCATTCTCTTCTTTGCCTACCCCTTCTTGCCTGTCCACGACCATTCTCTTGCCTGTCCACGACCATTCTCTTGCCTACCCCTTGCCTGTCCACGACCATCTCTTTGCCTGTCCACGACCATTCTCTTGCCTAGCCCTTCTTGCCTGTCCACGACCATTCTCTTGCCTACCCCTTCTTGCCTGTCCACGACCATTCTCTTGCCTACCTTCTTGCCTGTCCACGACCATTCTCTTGCCTGTCCACGACCATTCTCTTGCCTAGCCCCTTTTTGCCTGTCCACGACCATTCTCTTGTCTTTGCCTGTCCACGACCATTCTCTTGCCTACCCCTTTTTGCCTGTCCACGACCATTCTCTTGCCTACCCTTTTTTTGCCTGTCCACGACCATTCTCTTGCCCTACCCCTTTTGCCTGTCCACGACCATTCTCTTGCCTACCCCTTCTTGCCTGTCCACGACCATTCTCTTGCCTGTCCACGACCTTTTGCCTGTCCACGACCATTCTCTTGCCTGTCCCTGTCCACGACCATTCTCTTGCCTGTCCACAACCATTCTCTTGCCTACCCTTCTTGCCTGTCCACGACCATTCTCTTGCCTACCCTTTTTGCCTGTCCACGACCATTCTCTTGCCTGTCCACGACCATTTTTTGCCTGTCCACGACCATTCTCTTGCCTAGCCCTTTTGCCTGTCCACGACCATTCTCTTGCCTGTCCACGACCATTCTCTTGCCTAGCCCTTTTGCCTGTCCACGACCATTCTCTTGCCTGTCACGACCCTTCTTGCCTGTCCACGACCATTCTCTTGCTTGTCCTACCCTTTTGCCTGTCCACGACCATTCTCTTGCCTACCCCTTCTTGCCTGTCCACGACCATTCTCTTGCCTACCACGACCATTCTTCTTGCCTGTCCACGACCATTCTCTTGCCTGTCCACGACCATTCTCTTGCCTGTCCACGACCATTCTTTGCCTGTCCACGACCATTCTCTTGCCTGTCCACGACCATTCTTTGCTTTTGCCTGTCCACGACCATTCTCTTGCCTTTCCTTCTTGCCTGTCCACGACCATTCTCTTGCCTACCCCTTCTTGCCTGTCCACGACCATTCTCTTGCCTACCCTTCTTGCCTGTCCACGACCATTCTCTTGCCTACCCCTTTTGCCTGTCCACGACCATTCTCTTTTGCCTGTCCACGACCATTCTCTTGCCTACCCTTTTTGCCTCCACGACCATTCTCTTGCCTTTTTGTCCACGACCATTCTCTTGCCTACCCCTTTTTGCCTGTCCACGACCATTCTCTTTTTACCCTTTTGCCTGTCCACGACCATTCTCTTTGCCTGTCTGTCCACGACCATTCTCTTGCCTACCCTTTTGCCTGTCCACGACCAT
This sequence comes from Oncorhynchus nerka, assembly GCF_034236695.1. Classification (NCBI taxonomy): domain Eukaryota; kingdom Metazoa; phylum Chordata; class Actinopteri; order Salmoniformes; family Salmonidae; genus Oncorhynchus; species Oncorhynchus nerka. The sequence continues at coordinate 32,787,543 of NC_088421.1, forward strand.
TCTCTTGCCTTACTCCACCTGTCCACGACCATTCTCTTGCCTGCTTTTCTTGCCTGTCCACGACCATTCTCTTGCCTACCCCTTCTTGCCTGTCCACGACCATTCTCTTTGCCTACCCTTTCTTGCCTGTCCACGACCATTCTCTTGCCTGTCCACGACCATTCTCTTGCCTGCCTGTCCACGACCATTCTCTTGCCTACCCCTTCTTGCCTGTCCACGACCATTCTTCTTGCCTACCCCTTTTTGCCTGTCCACGACCATTCTCTTGTTTTTTTTGCCTCCACGACCATCCACCCATTCTTTGCCTGTCCACGACCATTCTCTTGCCTACCCTTTTGTTGTCCACGACCATTCTCTTGTTTACCCTTTTTGCCTGTCCACGACCATTCTCTTGCCTTTCCACCATTCTTGTCTGTCCACGACCATTCTCTTTGCCTACCCCTTTTTGCCTGTCCACGACCATTCTCTTGCTCTTTTTCTTTTTGCCTGTCCACGACCATTCTCTTGCCTGTCCACCCATTTTTGCCTGTCCACGACCATTCTTTCTTGCCTAGTTCTTTTTGCCTGTCCACGACCATTCTCTTGCCTTACCCCTTCTTGCCTGTCCACGACCATTCTCTTGTTTCTTTCTTGCCTGTCCACGACCATTCTTCTTTGCTTTACCCTTTTGCCTGTCCACGACCATTCTTCTTGCCACGACTACCCTTTTGCCTGTCCACGACCATTCTCTTGCCTTGCTTGCCTGTCCACGACCATTCTCTTGCTCTTTCTTGCCTGTCCACGACCATTCTTTCTTGTTGTCCACGACCATTCTCTTGTTTTTTGCCTGTCCACGACCATTCTCTTGCCTACCCCTTCTTTGCCTGTCCACGACCATTCTCTTGTTTACCCTTTTGCCTGTCCACGACCATTCTCTTGTAACCCTTTTGTTGTCCACGACCATTCTCTTGTTTACCCCTTTTTCCACCACGACCATTCTCTTGCCTACCCTTTTGCCTGTCCACGACCATTCTCTTGCTTACCAACCCTTTTGCCTGTCCACGACCATTCTTTGCTTGTCCACGACCATTCTCTTGCCTTTTTGCCTGTCCACGACCATTCTCTTGTTTACCCTTTTTGCCTGTCCACGACCATTCTCTTGCCTACCCCTTTTTGCCTGTCCACGACCATTCTCTTGCTTCACCCTTTTGCCTGTCCACGACCATTCTCTTGCCTGTCCACGACCATTCTTTTGCCTACCCCTTCTTGCCTGTCCACGACCATTCTCTTGCCTACCCCTTTTGCTGTCCACGACCATTCTCTTGCCTACCCCTTCTTGCCTGTCCACGACCATTCTCTTTGCCACGACTCTTTCTTGCCTGTCCACGACCATTCTCTTGCCTTACCCTTCTTGCCTGTCCACGACCATTCTCTTTGCCTACCACGACCATTCTTGCCTGTCCACGACCATTCTCTTGCCTGTTTTGCCTGTCCACGACCATTCTCTTGCCTACTTTTTTGTTTGTCCACGACCATTCTCTTGCCTAGCCCTCTTTTGCCTGTCCACGACCATTCTCTTGCTTTACCCCTTTTGCCTGTCCACGACCATTCTCTTGTTGTTGCCTGTCCACGACCATTCTCTTGCTTCCACTCTTCTTGCCTGTCCACGACCATTCTCTTGCCTGCCTGTCCACGACCATTCTCTTGCTCTACCCCTTCTTGCCTGTCCACGACCATTCTCTTGCCTGTCCACGACCATTCTTTGCCTACCCTTCTTGCCTGTCCACGACCATTCTCTTGCCTACCCTTCTTGCCTGTCCACGACCATTCTCTTGCTTTCTTGCCTGTCCACGACCATTCTCTTGCCTGTCCACGACCATTCTTGCCTGTCTTTTTGCCTGTCCACGACCATTCTCTTGCCTACCCCTTCTTGCCTGTCCACGACCATTCTCTTGTCTACCCCTTTTTGCCTGTCCACGACCATTCTCTTGCCTGCCTGTCCACGACCATTCTCTTGCCTACCCTTTTTGCCTGTCCACGACCATTCTCTTGCCTACCCTTTTGCCTGTCCACGACCATTCTCTTGCCTTTACTGTCTGTCCACGACCATTCTCTTGCTGCCTGTCCACGACCATTCTCTTGCCTGTCCACGACCATTCTCTTGCCTACCCTTCTTGCCTGTCCACGACCATTCTCTTGCCTGTCCACGACCATTCTCTTGTTTTTGCCTGTCCACGACCATTCTCTTTGCCTCTTTTGTCTGTCCACGACCATTCTCTTGCTCTACCCTTCTTCTTGCCTGTCCACGACCATTCTCTTGCCTGTCCACGACCATTCTTCTTGCCTACCTTTTGCCTGTCCACGACCATTCTCTTGTTTACCCTTTTGCCTGTCCACGACCATTCTCTTGCCTACCCCTTTTTGCCTGTCCACGACCATTCTCTTGTTACCCCTTTTTGCCTGTCCACGACCATTCTCTTGCCTAGCCCTTTTGCCTGTCCACGACCATTCTCTTTGCCTACCCTTTTTGCCTGTGTCCACGACCATTCTCTTTGTTTACCCTTTTTGCCTGTCCACGACCATTCTCTTGCCTGTCCACGTCCACGATTCTCTTGCCTACCCTTTTGCCTGTCCACGACCATTCTCTTGCCTACCTTTCTTCTTGCCTGTCCACGACCATTCTCTTGCCTACCCTTCTTGCCTGTCCACGACCATTCTCTTGCTCTACCCCTTTTTGCCTGTCCACGACCATTCTCTTGCCTGTCCACGACCATTTTTCTTGCCTGTCCACGACCATTCTCTTGCTTCACCTTTTCTGTCCACGACCATTCTCTTGCCTGTCCACGACCATTCTCTTGCCTAGCCCTTTTTGCCTGTCCACGACCATTCTCTTGCCTACCCTTCTTGCCTGTCCACGACCATTCTTTGCCTGTCCACGACCATTCTCTTGTCTACCCCTTTGCCTGTCCACGACCATTCTCTTGCCTACCCTTCTTGCCTGTCCACGACCATTCTCTTGCCTACCCCTTTTTGCCTGTCCACGACCATTCTCTTGCTTAGCCCTTCCCACGACCATTCTCTTGTCTTGCCTGTCCACGACCATTCTTTGCTTACCCTTTTCTTGCCTGTCCACGACCATTCTCTTGCCTACCCTTCTTGCCTGTCCACGACCATTCTCTTGCCTACCCCTTTTGCCTGTCCACGACTACCTTCTTTTTTGCCTGTCCACGACCATTCTCTTGCCTACCCTTTTTGCCTGTCCACGACCATTCTTCTTGCTTTTTCTTGTCTGTCCACGACCATTCTTCTTGCCTGTCCACGACCATTCTTTGCCTGTCCACGACCATTCTCTTGCCTAGCCTTTTTGCCTGTCCACGACCATTCTCTTGCCTTCCACGACCTTCTTTGCCTGTCCACGACCATTCTTTTTGCCTGTCCACGACCATTCTCTTGCCTACCCTTTTTGCCTGTCCACGACCATTCTCTTGCCTACCCCTTTTTGCCTGTCCACGACCATTCTCTTGCCTGTCCACGACCATTCTCTTTTGCCTGTCCACGACCATTCTCTTGCCTACCCCTTTTGCCTGTCCACGACCATTCTCTTGCCTACCCCTTTTGCCTGTCCACGACCATTCTCTTGCCTACCCATTTTTTGCCTGTCCACGACCATTCTCTTGCTTTTTTGCCTGTCCACGACCATTCTCTTGCCTGTCCACGACCATTCTCTTTGCCTAGCCCTTTTGCCTGTCCACGACCATTCTCTTGCCTACCCTTTTGCCTGTCCAAACCATTCTCTTGCCTACTCCTTCTTGCCTGTCCACGACCATTCTCTTGCCTGTCCACGACCATTCTCTTGCCTAGCCCTTTTTGCCTGTCCACGACCATTCTCTTGCCTACCTTTTTGCCTGTCCACGACCATTCTCTTGCCTAGCCCTTTTTGCCTGTCCACGACCATTCTTCTTGCCTACCCCTTTTGCCTGTCCACGACCATTCTCTTGCCTACCCTTTTTGCCTGTCCACGACCATTCTCTTGCCTACCCTTTTGCCTGTCCACGACCATTCTCTTTGCTTACCCTTTTTGCCTGTCCACGACCATTCTCTTGCCTACCCTTTTTTGCCTGTCCACGACCATTCTCTTGCCTACCCCTTTTTGCCTGTCCACGACCATTCTTTGCCTGCCTGTCCACGACCATTCTCTTTTGCCTACCCTTTTTGCCTGTCCACGACCATTCTCTTGCCTACCCTTCTTGCCTGTCCACGACCATTCTCTTGCTACCCCTTTTTGTCCTGTCCACGACCATTCTCTTGCCTACCCCTTTTGCCTGTCCACGACCATTTGCCTGTTTGCCTTTTGTCCACGACCATTCTCTTGTCCACCCTTCTTGCCTGTCCACGACCATTCTCTTGCTCCTTTTTGCTGTCCACGACCATTCTCTTGCCTACCCTTTTTGCCTGTCCACGACCATTCTCTTGCCTACCCTTTTTGCCTGTCCACGACCATTCTCTTGCTCTACCCTTTTTGCCTGTCCACGACCATTCTCTTGCCTACCCCTTTTTGCCTGTCCACGACCATTCTCTTTGTTCTTTTTGCCTGTCCACGACCATTCTCTTGCCTACCCTTTTTGCCTGTCCACGACCATTCTCTTGCTTGCCACCCCTTCTTGCCTGTCCACGACCATTCTCTTGCCTCTTTTTGCCTGTCCACGACCATTCTCTTGCTAGTCTTTTTGCCTGTCCACGACCATTCTCTTGCCTACCCTTTTTGCCTGTCCACGACCATTCTCTTGCCTACCCTTTTTGCCTGTCCACGACCATTCTCTTGCCTGTCCATGACCATTCTCTTGCCTGCCTTTTTGCCTGTCCACGACCATTCTCTTGCCTACCCCTTCTTGCCTGTCCACGACCATTCTCTTGCCTACCCCTTCTTGCCTGTCCACGACCATTCTTTGCTTGCCTGTCCACGACCATTCTCTTGCCTTCTTTTTGCCTGTCCACGACCATTCTCTTGCCTACCCCTTCTTGCCTGTCCACGACCATTCTCTTGCCTGTCCACCCATTCTCTTGCCTGTCCACCCATTCTCTTTTGTCCACGACCATTCTCTTGCCTACCTTTTGCCTGTCCACGACCATTCTCTTGCCTGTCCACGACCATTCTCTTGCCTACCCCTTTTTGCCTGTCCACGACCATTCTCTTGTTTACCCCTTCTTGCCTGTCCACGACCATTCTCTTGCCTGTCCACGACCATTCTCTTGCCTAGCCCCTTTTGCCTGTCCACGACCATTCTCTTGCCTACCCTTCTTGCCTGTCCACGACCATTCTCTTGCCTACCCCTTTTTGCCTGTCCACGACCATTCTCTTGCCTGTCCACGACCATTCTCTTGCCTACCCCTTCTTGCCTGTCCACGACCATTCTCTTGCCTACCCCTTTTTGCCTGTCCACGACCATTCTCTTGCTTCCCTTTTTGCCTGTCCACGACCATTCTCTTGCCTCCACCCCTTCTTTGCCTGTCCACGACCATTCTCTTGCCTACCCCTTTTGCCTGTCCACGACCATTCTCTTGCCTACTTTTTGCCTGTCCACGACCATTCTCTTGCCTACCCCTTTTTGCCTGTCCACGACCATTCTCTTGCCTACCCCTTTTTGCCTGTCCACGACCATTCTTTGCCTGTCCACGACCATTTTTGCCTGTCCACGACCATTCTCTTGCCTACCTTTTTGCCTGTCCACGACCATTCTCTTTGTTTACCCTTTTTGCCTGTCCACGACCATTCTCTTGCCTACCCCTTTTGTCTGTCCACGACCATTCTCTTTGCCTTCCTTCTTGCCTGTCCACGACCATTCTTTGCCTGTCCACGACCATTCTCTTGCCTACCCTTTTTGCCTGTCCACGACCATTCTCTTGCCTAGCCCTTTTGCCTGTCCACGACCATTCTCTTGCCTACCCTTTTTGCCTGTCCACGACCATTCTCTTGCCTACCCTTCTTGCCTGTCCACGACCATTCTCTTGCCTACCCCTTTTTGCCTGTCCACGACCATTCTCTTGCCTACCCTTTTGCCTGTCCACGACCATTCTTGTTTCCACTTGCCTGTCCACCCTTTTTGCCTGTCCACGACCATTCTCTTGCCTGTCCACGACCATTCTTTTGCCTTGTCCACGACCATTCTCTTGCCTACTTTTCTTGCCTGTCCACGACCATTCTCTTGCCTACCCTTTTGCCTGTCCACGACCATTCTCTTGCCTACCCCTTTTGCCTGTCCACGACCATTCTCTTGTTTTCTCTTGCCCCTTTTTGCCTGTCCACGACCATTCTCTTTGCCTGTCCACAACCATTCTCTTTTGCCTTTTTGTCCACGACCATTCTCTTGCTCTACCCCTTTTGCCTGTCCACGACCATTCTCTTTGCCTACCCCTTCTTGCCTGTCCACGACCATTCTCTTGCCTGTCCACCCTCTTCTTTGCCTGTCCACGACCATTCTCTTTTAGCCCTTTTTGCCTGTCCACGACCATTCTTTTGTTACCTTTTTGCCTGTCCACGACCATTCTCTTGCTTACCCCTTTTTGCCTGTCCACGACCATTCTCTTGCCTACGACCCTTTTTGCCTGTCCACGACCATTCTCTTGCCTACCCCTTTTGCCTGTCCACGACCATTCTCTTGCTCTACCCTTTTTGCCTGTCCACGACCATTCTCTTGCCTACCCCTTTTGCCTGTCCACGACCATTCTCTTGCCTACCCTTTTGCCTGTCCACGACCATTCTCTTGCTCTTGCCTGTCCACGACCATTCTCTTGCCTACCCCTTTTGCCTGTCCACGACCATTCTCTTTGCTTTTCTACCCTTTTGCCTGTCCACGACCATTCTCTTGCCTACCCCTTTTGCCTGTCCACGACCATTCTCTTGCTGTCTTGCCTTGCCTAGCCCTTTTTGCCTGTCCACGACCATTCTCTTGCCTACCCTTCTTGCCTGTCCACGACCATTCTTTTGCCTGTCCACGACCATTCTCTTGCCTACCCTTCTTTGCCTGTCCACGACCATTCTCTTGCCTACCCTTTTGCCTGTCCACGACCATTCTCTTGCCTACCCTTCTTGCCTGTCCACGACCATTCTCTTGCCTTGTCCCTTTTTGCCTGTCCACGACCATTCTCTTGCCTACCCCTTCTTGCCTGTCCACGACCATTCTCTTGCCTACCCCTTCTTGCCTGTCCACGACCATTCTCTTGCCTACCCCTTTTGCCTGTCCACGACCATTCTCTTGCCTACCCTTCTTGCCTGTCCACGACCATTCTCTTGCCTGTCCACGACCATTCTCTTGCCTACCCTTTTTGCCTGTCCACGACCATTCTCTTGCCTGTCCACGACCATTCTCTTGCCTACCCTTCTTGCCTGTCCACGACCATTCTCTTGCCTACCCCTTTTTGCCTGTCCACGACCATTCTCTTGCCTATTCCCTTTTGCCTGTCCACGACCATTCTCTTGCCTACCCTTCTTGCCTGTCCACGACCATTCTCTTGCCTTTTTTTGCCTGTCCACGACCATTCTCTTGCCTTGCCTGTCCCCTTTTTGCCTGTCCACGACCATTCTCTTTGCCTGTCCACGACTTTTGCCTGTCCACGACCATTCTCTTGCTACCCTTTTGCCTGTCCACGACCATTCTCTTGCCTGTCCACCCTTTTTGCCTGTCCACGACCATTCTCTTGCCTACCCCTTCTTGCCTGTCCACGACCTCTCTCTTGCCTGTCCACGACCCTTCTTTGCCTGTCCACGACCATTCTCTTTGCCTACCCCTTTTGCCTGTCCACGACCATTCTCTTGCCTTTGCCTGTCCACGACCATTCTCTTGCCTACCTTTTTGCCTGTCCACGACCATTCTCTTGCCTAGCCCTTTTTTGCCTGTCCACGACCATTCTCTTTGCCTACCCCTTTTTGCCTCCACGACCATTCTCTTGCCTGTCCACGACCATTCTCTTGCCTACCCCCTTTTGCCTGTCCACGACCATTCTCTTGCCTACCCTTTCTTGCCTGTCCACGACCATTCTCTTGCCTACCCTTTTTTTGCCTGTCCACGACCATTCTCTTGCCTGTCCACGACCATTCTCTTGCCTGTCCACGACCATTCTCTTGCCTAGCCCTTTTGCCTGTCCACGACCATTCTCTTGCCTGTCCACGACCATTCTCTTGCCTGTCCACGACCATTCTCTTGCCTAGCCCTTTTGCCTGTCCACGACCATTCTCTTGCATTACCCCTTCTTGCCTGTCCACGACCATTCTCTTGCCTACCCCTTCTTTTGCCTGTCCACGACCATTCTCTTGCCTGTCCACGACCATTCTCTTGCCTACCCCTTTTGCCTGTCCACACTCATTCTCTTGCCTGTCCACGACCATTCTCTTGCCTACCCTTTTTGCCTGTCCACGACCATTCTCTTGCCCTACCACTGAGGAAGTACTGTTCCACGCTCAGCCCACAAAACTGTTCTCTTGCTCTGTCCACTTACCCCCAATGGTCCACGACCACAAACTCCTCTTGCCTGTCCAGGACATTCGGAGTCAATCACCACCTTCTCTTGAGACACCTTGAAACCCCTTTTGCCTGTCCAAACCATTCTCTTGCTCACCCCCTGTCCCCCTGAAAAGATTTTGCACTACTGTTCCACTGTCCACGACCATAAGGTGAATGCACCAATTTTGCCTAAGTCGCTCTGGTCCAAGAGCGTCTGCTAAATGACTTTTTGTTGTAAATGTAAATGTAAATGTCCACGACCATTCTCTTGCCTGTCCACGACCATTCTCTTGCCTAGCCCTTCTTGCCTGTCCACGACCATTCTCTTGCCTACCCTTTTTGCCTGTCCACGACCATTCTCTTGCCTACCCTTTTGCCTGTCCACGACCATTCTTTTGCCTGTTTCTCTTGCCTAGCCCTTTTTGCCTGTCCACGACCATTCTCTTGCCTACCCCTTTTGCCTGTCCACGACCATTCTCTTGCCTTACCCTTTTGCCTGTCCACGACCATTCTCTTGCCTACCCCTTTTTGCCTGTCCACGACCATTCTCTTGCTTGTCCACGACCATTCTCTTGCCTACCCCTTCTTGCCTGTCCACGACCATTCTCTTGCCTACCCCTTCTTGCCTGTCCACGACCATTCTTTGCCTGTCCACGACCATTCTCTTGCCTACCCCTTCTTACCTGTCCACGACCATTCTCTTGCCTACCCCTTTTGCCTGTCCACGACCATTCTTTTGCCTGTCCACGACCATTCTCTTGCCCAACCCTTTCTTGCCTGTCCACGACCATTCTCTTGCCTGTCCACGACCATTCTCTTGCCTACCCCTTCTTATCTGTCCACGACCATTCTCTTGCTTGCCTTCTTGTCCACAACCATTCTCTTGCCTACCCTCTCTTGCCTGTCCACGACCATTCTCTTGCCTTGTCCACGACCATTCTCTTGCCTACCCCTTTTGCCTGTCCACGACCATTCTCTTGCCTACCCTTCTTGCCTGTCCACGACCATTCTCTTGCCTACCCCTTTTTGCCTGTCCACGACCATTCTCTTGCCTACCCTTTTGCCTGTCCACGACCATTCTCTTGCCTAGCCCTTTTTGCCTGTCCACGACCATTCTCTTGCTTACCCCTTTTGCCTGTCCACGACCATTCTCTTGCCTAGCCCTTTTTGCCTGTCCACGACCATTCTCTTGCCTACCCACGACCATTTTTGCCTGTCCACGACCATTCTCTTGCCTACCCCTTCTTGCCTGTCCACGACCATTCTCTTGCCTACCCCTTCTTGCCTGTCCACGACCATTCTCTTGCCTTGTCCCCATTTTTGCCTGTCCACGACCATTCTCTTGCCTACCCCTTTTTGCCTGTCCACGACCATTCTCTTGCCTGTCCAGACCTTTTTGCCTGTCCACGACCATTCTCTTGCCTACCCTTTATGCCTGTCCACGACCATTCTCTTGCCTGTCCACCCCTTCTTGCCTGTCCACGACCATTCTCTTGCCTATCCCTTTTGCCTGTCCACGACCATTCTCTTGCCTACCCCTTTTTGCCTGTCCACGACCATTCTCTTGCCATTTTTTGCCTGTCCACGACCATTCTCTTGCCTAGCCCTTTTTGCCTGTCCACGACCATTCTCTTGCCTACCCCTTCTTGCCTGTCCACGACCATTCTCTTGCCTACCCTTTTGCCTGTCCACGACCATTCTCTTGCCTACCCCTTTTTGCCTGTCCACGACCATTCTCTTGCCTACCCTTCTTGCCTGTCCACGACCATTCTTGCTCTTGCCTGTCCACGACCATTCTCTTGCCTACCCCTTTTGCCTGTCCACGACCATTCTCTTGCCTGTCCACGACCATTCTCTTGCCTCCCCTTCTTGCCTGTCCACCACGACCATTCTCTTGCCTACCCTTTCTTGCCTGTCCACGACCATTCTCTTGCCTACTTCTTGCCTGTCCACGACCATTCTCTTGCCTGTCCACGACCATTCTCTTGCCTGTCCACGACCTTTTTGCCTGTCCACGACCATTCTCTTTGCCTACCCTTCTTGCCTGTCCACGACCATTCTCTTGCCTACCCCTTCTTGCCTGTCCAGGACCATTCTCTTGCCTTGCCTGTCCACGACCTTTTGCCTGTCCACGACCATTCTCTTGCTTGCCTGCCCCATTCTCTTGCCTGTCCACGACCATTCTCTTGCCTACCCCATTTTTTGCCTGTCCACGACCATTCTCTTGCCTAGCCCTTTTTGCCTGTCCACGACCATTCTCTTGCCTACCCCTTTTGCCTGTCCACGACCATTCTCTTGCCTACCCCTTCTTGCCTGTCCACGACCATTCTCTTGCCTATCCCTTTTTGCCTGTCCACGACCATTCTCTTGCCTATCCCTTTTTGCCTGTCCACGACCATTCTCTTGCCTAGCCCTTTTTGCCTGTCCACGACCATTCTCTTGCCTACCCCTTTTTGCCTGTCCACGACCATTCTCTTGCCTTGCCTGTCCCCCATTCTTTGCCTGTCCACGACCTGTCCACGACTATTCTCTTGCCTACCCCTTTTGCCTGTCCACGACCATTCTCTTGCCTAGCCCTTCTTTGCCTGTCCACGACCATTCTCTTGCCTACCCCTTCTTGCCTGTCCACGACCATTCTCTTGCCTACCCCTTCTTGCCTGTCCACGACCATTCTCTTGCCTGTCCACGACCATTCTCTTGCCTAGCCCCACTTTGCCTGTCCACGACCATTCTCTTGCCTTCTCTTGCCCCTTCTTGCCTGTCCACGACCATTCTCTTGCTCTACCCTTTTTGCCTGTCCACGACCATTCTCTTGCCTAGCCCTTTTGCCTGTCCACGACCATTCTCTCTTGCCTACCCTTTTTTGCCTGTCCACGACCATTCTCTTGCCTACCCTGTTTGCCTGTCCACGACCATTCTCTTGCCTAGCCCTTTTTGCCTGTCCACGACCATTCTCTTGCCTACCCCTTTTGCCTGTCCACGACCATTCTCTTGCCTACCCCTTCTTGCCTGTCCACGACCATTCTCTTGCCTATCCCTTCTTGCCTGTCCACGACCATTCTCTTGCCTGTCCACCCATTCTTTTTTGCCTGTCCACGACCATTCTCTTGCCTGTCCACACCATTCTCTTGCCTTTGCCCCTTTTTTGCCTGTCCACGACCATTCTCTTGCCTACCCCTTCTTGCCTGTCCACGACCATTCTCTTGCCTGTCCAAGACCATTCTCCCTTTTTTGCCTGTCCACGACCATTCTCTTGCCTAGCCCTTTTTGCCTGTCCACGACCATTCTCTTGCTTTGCCTGTCCACGACCATTCTCTTGCCTGTCCACGACCATTCTCTTGCCTACCCCTTCTTGCCTGTCCACGACCATTCTCTTGCCTGTCCACGACCATTCTCTTGCCTACCCTTCTTGCCTGTCCACGACCATTCTCTTGCCTACCCCTTCTTGCCTGTCCACGACCATTCTCTTGCCTACCCTTTTTTGCCTGTCCACGACCATTCTCTTGCCTGTCCACGACCATTCTTCTTGCCTAGCCATTCTCTTTTGCCTGTCCACGACCATTCTCTTGCCTACCCTTCTTGCCTGTCCACGACCATTCTCTTGCCTACCCTTCTTGCCTGTCCACGACCATTCTCTTGCCTACCCCTTCTTGCCTGTCCACGACCATTCTCTTTTTTCCTGTCCACGACCATTCTCTTGCCTACCCCTTCTTGCTGTCCACGACCATTCTCTTGCCTACCCCTTCTTGCCTGTCCACGACCATTCTCTTGCCTACCCCTTCTTGCCTGTCCACGACCATTCTCTTGCCTAGCCTTTTGCCTGTCCACGACCATTCTCTTGCCTACCCCTTTTGCCTGTCCACGACCATTCTCTTGCTTTGCTTTTGTCCACGACCATTCTCTTGCCTACCCTTCTTGCCTGTCCACGACCATTCTCTTGCCTACCCCTTCTTGCCTGTCCACGACCATTCTCTTGCCTGCCTCCACGACCATTCTCTTGCCTACCCCTTCTTGCCTGTCCACGACCATTCTCTTGCCTACCCCTTTTTGCCTGTCCACGACCATTCTCTTGCCTGTCCACGACCATTCTTTTTTGTCCACGACCCCTCTCTTGCCTGTCCACGACCATTCTCTTGCCTGTCCACGACCATTCTCTTGCCTGTCCACCCTCTTCTTGCCTGCCTCCACGACCATTCTCTTGCCTGTCCACAACCATTCTCTTGCCTACCCCTTTTGCCTGTCCACGACCATTCTCTTGCCTGTCCACGACCATTCTCTTGCCTACCCTTTTTGCCTGTCCACGACCATTCTCTTGCCTACCCCTTCTTGCCTGTCCACGACCATTCTCTTGCCTGTCCACCCCTTTTTTGCCTGTCCACGACCATTCTCTTGCCTACCCCTTTTTGCCTGTCCACGACCATTCTCTTGCCTACCCCTTTTTGCCTGTCCACGACCATTCTCTTGCCTACCCCTTTTTGCCTGTCCACGACCATTCTCTTGCCTACCCCTTTTTGCCTGTCCACCACGACCATTCTCTTGCCTAGCCCTTTTGCCTGTCCACGACCATTCTCTTGCCTACCCCTTTTTGCCTGTCCACGACCATTCTCTTGCCTACCCCTTCTTGCCTGTCCACGACCATTCTCTTGCCTACCCCTTCTTGCCTGTCCACGACCATTCTCTTGCCTACCCTTTTTGCCTGTCCACGACCATTCTCTTGCCTACCCACGACTTTTCTTGCCTGTCCACGACCATTCTCTTGCCTACCATTCTTTTTGCCTCCACGACCATTCTCTTGCCTACCCCTTTATGCCTGTCCACGACCATTCTCTTGCCTACCCCTTCTTGCCTGTCCACGACCATTCTCTTGCCTATCCCTTCTTGCCTGTCCACGACCATTCTCTTGCCTACCCCTTTTGCCTGTCCACCCATTCTCTTGCCTGTCCACGACCATTCTCTTGCCTAGCCCTTTTTGCCTGTCCACGACCATTCTCTTGCCTACCCCTTCTTGCCTGTCCACGACCATTCTCTTGCCTACCCTTTTTGCCTGTCCACGACCATTCTCTTGCTAGCCCTTTTTGCCTGTCCACGACCATTCTCTTGCCTACCCTTCTTGCCTGTCCACGACCATTCTCTTGCCTGTCCACGACCATTCTCTTGCCTACCCTTCTTGCCTGTCCACGACCATTCTCTTGCCTGTCCACGACCATTCTTCTTGCCTACCCCTTCTTGTCTGTCCACGACCATTCTCTTGCCTACCCCTTCTTGCCTGTCCACGACCATTCTCTTGCCTACCCCTTTGCCTGTCCACGACCATTCTCTTGCCTAGCCCTTTTGCCTGTCCACGACCATTCTCTTGCTTGCCCTTCTTGCCTGTCCACTGACCATTCTCTTGCCTGTCCACGACCATTCTCTTGCCTACCCCTTCTTGCCTGTCCACGACCATTCTCTTGCCTGTCCACGACCATTCTCTTGCCTACCCCTTCTTGCCTGTCCACGACCATTCTCTTGCCTACCCCTTCTTGCCTGTCCACGACCATTCTCTTGCCTACCCTTCTTGCCTGTCCACGACCATTCTCTTGCCTGTCCACGACCATTCTCTTGCCTGTCCACCCTTTCTTGCCTGTCCACGACCATTCTCTTGCCTACCCCTTCTTGCCTGTCCACGACCATTCTCTTGCCTACCCCTTCTTGCCTGTCCACGACCATTCTCTTTGCCTACCCTTTTGCCTGTCCACGACCATTCTCTTGCCTTCTCTTGCCCCTTTTGCCTGTCCACGACCATTCTCTTGCCTACCCTTCTTGCCTGTCCACGACCATTCTCTTTACCCTTTTTGCCTGTCCACGACCATTCTCTTGCCTACCCCTTTTTGCCTGTCCACGACCATTCTCTTGCCTAGTCCCTTCTTTGCCTGTCCACGACCATTCTCTTGCCTACCCCTTTTTGCCTGTCCACGACCATTCTCTTGCCTACCCCTTCTTGCCTGTCCACGACCATTCTCTTGCCTAGCCCTGCCTGTCCACGACCATTCTCTTGCCTACCCCTTCTTGCCTGTCCACGACCATTCTTGCCTGTCCACGACCATTCTTCTTGCCTACCCCTTCTTGCCTGTCCACGACCATTCTCTTGCCTACCCTTCTTGCCTGTCCACGACCATTCTCTTTCTTGCCTGTCCACGACCATTCTCTTGCCTGTCCCACGACCTTCTTGCCCTGTTGCCACGACCATTCTCTTGCCTCTTGCTGCCTGTCCACGACCATTCTCTTGCCTGTCCACAACCATTCTCTTGCCTACCCCTTTTTTGCCTGTCCACGACCATTCTCTTGCCTACCCCTTTTTGCCTGTCCACGACCATTCTCTTGCCTACCCTTTTTGCCTGTCCACGACCATTCTCTTGCCTAGCCCTTTTGCCTGTCCACGACCATTCTCTTGCCTACCCCTTTTGCCTGTCCACGACCATTCTCTTGCCTACCCTTTTGCCTGTCCACGACCATTCTCTTGCCTACCCCTTTTGCCTTCTCTTGTCCACGTCCACGACCATTCTCTTGCCTACCCCTTCTTGCCTGTCCACGACCATTCTCTTGCCTCACCCCTTCTTGCCTGTCCACGACCATTCTCTTGCCTACCCCTTTTGCCTGTCCACGACCATTCTCTTGCCTACCCCTTCTTGCCTGTCCACGACCATTCTCTTGCCTCTTTTTGCCTGTCCACGACCATTCTCTTGCCTACCCCTTTTGCCTGTCCACGACCATTCTCTTGCCTACCCCTTTTGCCTGTCCACGACCATTCTCTTGCCTACCCCTTTTTGCCTGTCCACGACCATTCTCTTGCCTCTTCTTGTTTGTCCACGACCATTCTTTGTTTGCCTGTCCACGACCATTCTCTTGCCTACCCCTTTGCCTGTCCACGACCATTCTCTTGCCTATTCTTGCCTGTCCACGACCATTCTCTTGCCTACCCCTTTTGCCTGTCCACGACCATTCTCTTGCCTACCCCTTTTTGCCTGTCCACGACCATTCTCTTGCCTACCCCTTTTGCCTGTCCACGACCATTCTCTTGCCTGTCCACGACCATTCTCTTGCCTGTCCCTGTCCACGACCATTCTCTTGCCTAGCCCTTTTTGCCTGTCCACGACCATTCTCTTGCCTACCTTTTGCCTGTCCACGACCATTCTCTTGCCTACCCCTTCTTGCCTGTCCACGACCATTCTCTTGCCTACCCCTTCTTGCCTGTCCACGACCATTCTCTTGCCTACCCTTTTGCCTGTCCACGACCATTCTCTTGCCTACCCTTTTTGCCTGTCCACGACCATTCTCTTGCCTAGCCCTTTTGCCTGTCCACGACCATTCTCTTGCCTACCTTTTTGCCTGTCCACGACCATTCTCTTGCCTACCCCTTTTTGCCTGTCCACGACCATTCTCTTGCCTATCCCTTCTTGCCTGTCCACGACCATTCTCTTGCCTCCCCCATTTTGCTTGCCTGTCCACGACCATTCTCTTGCCTGTCCACGACCATTCTCTTGCCTACCCTTTTTTGCCTGTCCACGACCATTCTCTTGCCTACCCCTTCTTGCCTGTCCACGACCATTCTCTTGCCTACCTCTTTTTGCCTGTCCACGACCATTCTCTTGCCTACCCCTTTTGCCTGTCCACGACCATTCTCTTGCCTACCCCTTCTTGCCTGTCCACGACCATTCTCTTGCCTGTCCACGACCATTCTCTTGCCTACCCCTTCTTTGCCTGTCCACGACCATTCTCTTGCCTGTCCTGTCCACAACCATTCTCTTGCCTACCCCTTCTTGCCTGTCCACGACCATTCTCTTGCCTACCCTTCTTGCCTGTCCACGACCATTCTCTTGCCTGCCTGTCCACGACCATTCTCTTGCTTACCCTTTTGCCTGTCCACGACCATTCTCTTGCCTACCCCTTCTTGCCTGTCCACGACCATTCTCTTGCCTGTCCACGACCATTCTCTTGCCTACCCCTTCTTGCCTGTCCACGACCATTCTCTTGCCTTCTTGCCTGTCCACCCATTCTCTTGCCTCCACGACCATTCTCTTGCCTACCCTTTTTGCCTCCACGACCATTCTCTTGCCTGTCCCATTCTCTTGCCTGTCCACGACCATTCTCTTGCCTACCCCTTTTGCCTGTCCACGACCATTCTCTTGCCTACCCTTCTTGCCTGTCCACGACCATTCTCTTGCCTACCCCTTTTTGCCTGTCCACGACCATTCTCTTGCCTACCCCTTCTTGCCTGTCCACGACCATTCTCTTGCCTACCCTTCTTGCCTGTCCACGACCATTCTCTTGCCTACCCTTTTTGCCTGTCCACGACCATTCTCTTGCCTACCCCTTTTTGCCTGTCCACGACCATTCTCTTGCCTACCCTTTTGCCTGTCCACGACCATTCTCTTGCCTAGCCCTTTTGCCTGTCCACGACCATTCTCTTGCCTACCCCTTTTTGCCTGTCCACGACCATTCTCTTGCCTACCCCTTCTTGCCTGTCCACGACCATTCTCTTGCCTACCCCTTTTTGCCTGTCCACGACCATTCTCTTGCCTATCCCTTTTTGCCTGTCCACGACCATTCTCTTGCCTATCCTTTTTGCCTGTCCACGACCATTCTCTTGCCTGTCCACGACCATTCTCTTGCCTACCCCTTCTTGCCTGTCCACGACCATTCTCTTGCCTACCCCTTCTTGCCTGTCCACGACCATTCTCTTGCCTACCCCTTTTGCCTGTCCACGACCATTCTCTTGCCTAGCCCTTTTGCCTGTCCACGACCATTCTCTTGCCTACCCCTTCTTGCCTGTCCACTTGCCTGTGTCCACGACCATTCTCTTGCCTACCCCCTTGCCTGTCCACGACCATTCTCTTGCCTGTCCATTCTCTTCTCTTCCACGACCATTCTCTTGCCTACCCCTTTTGCCTGTCCACGACCATTCTCTTGCCTACCCTTCTTGCCTGTCCACGACCATTCTCTTGCCTACCCTTTTGCCTGTCCACGACCATTCTCTTGCTTTTTTTGCCTGTCCACGACCATTCTCTTGCCTACCCTTTTTGCCTGTCCACGACCATTCTCTTGCCTACCCCTTTTGCCTGTCCACGACCATTCTCTTGCCTACCCCTTCTTGCCTGTCCACGACCATTCTCTTCTCTTTTGCCTGTCCACGACCATTCTCTTTTGCCCCTTTTGCCTGTCCACGACCATTCTCTTGCCTTCTTGCCTGTCCACGACCATTTCTTGCCTGTCCACGCCTGTCCACGACCATTCTCTTGCCTAGCCCTTTTTGCCTGTCCACGACCATTCTCTTGCCTACCCCTTTTTGCCTGTCCACGACCATTCTCTTGCCTACCCTTTTTGCCTGTCCACGACCATTCTCTTGCCTACCCTTCTTGCCTGTCCACGACCATTCTCTTGCCTACCCCTTTTGCCTGTCCACGACCATTCTCTTGCCTACCCACTCTTTTGCCTGTCCACGACCATTCTCTCTTTGCCTGTCCGACCATTCTCTTGCCTGTCCACGACCATTCTCTTGCCTACCCCTTCTTGCCTGTCCACGACCATTCTCTTGCCTACCCCTTCTTGCCTGTCCACTGTCCACCATTCTCTTGCCTACCCTTCTTGCCTGTCCACGACCATTCTCTTGCCTACCCTTTTTGCCTGTCCACGACCATTCTCTTGCCTGTCCACGACCATTCTCTTGCCTACCCCTTCTTTCCTGTCCACGACCATTCTCTTGCCTTTCTTGCCTGTCCACGACCATTCTCTTGCCTACCCCTTCTTGCCTGTCCACGACCATTCTCTTGCCTACCCCTTTTTGCCTGTCCACGACCATTCTCTTGCCTACCCTCTTTTGCCTGTCCACGACCATCCACGACTCTTGCCTACCCCTTTTTGCCTGTCCACGACCATTCTCTTGCCTAGCCCTTTTTGCCTGTCCACGACCATTCTCTTGCCTACCCCTTCTTGCCTGTCCACGACCATTCTCTTGCCTATCCCTTTTGCCTGTCCACGACCATTCTCTTGCCTACCCTTTTTGCCTGTCCACGACCATTCTCTTTGCCTGTCCACGACCATTCTCTTGCCTAGCCCTTTTTGCCTGTCCACGACCATTCTCTTGCCTACCCCTTCTTGCCTGTCCACGACCATTCTCTTGCCTACCCATTTTTTGCCTGTCCACGACCATTCTCTTGCCTACCTTCTTGCCTCCACGACCATTCTCTTGCCTTCTTCCACGACCATTCTCTTGCCTTCTTGTCCACGACCATTCTCTTGCCCTGTCCACGACCATTCTCTTGCCTACCCCTTTTGCCTGTCCACGACCATTCTCTTTTTGCCTGTCCACGACCATTCTCTTGCCTACCCCTTTTGCCTGTCCACGACCATTCTCTTGCCTACCCCTTCTTGCCTGTCCACGACCATTCTCTTGCCTACCCCTTCTTGCCTGTCCACGACCATTCTCTTGCCTGTCCACGACCATTCTCTTGCCTACCCCTTTTGCCTGTCCACGACCATTCTCTTGCCTACCCCTTCTTGCCTGTCCACGACCATTCTCTTGCCTACCCCTTTTGCCTGTCCACGACCATTCTCTTGCCTACCCCTTTTGCCTGTCCACGACCATTCTCTTGCCTACCCCTTCTTGCCTGTCCACGACCATTCTCTTGCTTGCTGTCCACGACCATTCTCTTGCCTACCCTTTTGCCTGTCCACGACCATTCTCTTGCCTACCCTTTTTGCCTGTCCACGACCATTCTCTTGCCTACCCTTCTTGCCTGTCCACGACCATTCTCTTGCCTACCCCTTCTTGCCTGTCCACGACCATTCTCTTGCCTACCCCTTTTGCCTGTCCACGACCATTCTCTTGCCTACCCCTTTTTGCCTGTCCACGACCATTCTCTTGCCTACCCCCTTTTGCCTGTCCACGACCATTCTCTTGCCTACCCCTTTTGCCTGTCCACGACCATTCTCTTGCCTACCCCTTTTGCCTCCACGACCCCTGTCCACGACCATTCTCTTGCCTACTTTTTGCCTGTCCACGACCATTCTCTTGCCTACCCCTTTTTGCCTGTCCACGACCATTCTCTTGCCTACCCTTTTTGCCTGTCCACGACCATTCTCTTGCCTACCCCTTTTGCCTGTCCACGACCATTCTCTTGCCTACCCTTTTTGCCTGTCCACGACCATTCTCTTGCCTACCCTTTTTGCCTGTCCACGACCATTCTCTTGCCTACCCCTTGCCTGTCCACGACCATTCTCTTGCCTACCCCCCTTTTGCCTGTCCACGACCATTCTCTTGCCTACCCCTTTTTGCCTGTCCACGACCATTCTCTTGCCTAACCCCTTCTTGCCTGTCCACGACCATTCTCTTGCCTACCCCTTTTGCCTGTCCACGACCATTCTCTTGCCTAGCCCTTCTTGCCTGTCCTGTCCACGACCTTGCCTATTCTCTTGCCTACCCCATTCTCTTGCCTGTCCACGACCATTCTCTTGCCTACCCCTTTTTGCCTGTCCACGACCATTCTCTTGCCTACCCCTTCTTGCCTGTCCACGACCATTCTCTTGCCTACCCTTCTTGCCTGTCCACGACCATTCTTTTGCCTACCCTTTTTGCCTGTCCACGACCATTCTCTTGCTTTCTTGCCTGTCCACGACCATTCTCTTGCCTACCCCTTTTGCCTGTCCACGACCATTCTCTTTTGCCTACCCCTTCTTGCCTGTCCACGACCATTCTCTTGCCTACCCCTTTTGCCTGTCCACGACCATTCTCTTGCCTACCCCTTTTTTGCCTGTCCACGACCATTCTCTTGCCTACCTTTTGCCTCCACGACCATTCTCTTGCCTACCCCTTTTTGCCTGTCCACGACCATTCTCTTGCCTAGCCCTTTTTGCCTGTCCACGACCATTCTCTTGCCTGCCTCCCCTTTTTTTGCCTGTCCACGACCATTCTCTTGCCTACCCCTTCTTGCCTGTCCACGACCATTCTCTTGCCTACCCTTCTTGCCTGTCCACGACCATTCTCTTGCCTACCCTTCTTGCCTGTCCACGACCATTCTCTTGCCTACCCTTCTTGCCTGTCCACGACCATTCTCTTGCCTGTCCACGACCATTCTCTTGCCTACCCCTTTTGCCTGTCCACGACCATTCTCTTGCCTCCCCTTCTTGCCTGTCCACGACCATTCTCTTGCCTACCCCTTTTGCCTGTCCACGACCATTCTCTTGCCTACCCCTTTTTGCCTGTCCACGACCATTCTCTTGCCTACCCCTTTTGCCTGTCCACGACCATTCTCTTGCCTTTCCACTCTTGCCTACCCCTTTTGCCTGTCCACGACCATTCTCTTGCCTACCCTTTTTGCCTGTCCACGACCATTCTCTTGCCTACCCCTTCTTGCCTGTCCACGACCATTCTCTTGCCTACCCCTTTTTGCCTGTCCACGACCATTCTCTTGCCTACCCTTTTGCCTGTCCACGACTCTTTCTCTTGCCATTCTTGCTGTCCACGACCATTCTCTTGCCTACCCCTTTTTGCCTGTCCACGACCATTCTCTTGCCTACCCCTTTTGCCTGTCCACGACCATTCTCTTGCCTACCCCTTTTCTGCCTGTCCACCATTCTCTTGCACCCATTCTCTTGCCTACCCATTCTTTGCCTGTCCACGACCATTCTCTTGCCTACCCCTTCTTGCCTGTCCACGACCATTCTCTTGCCTACCCTTTTGCCTGTCCACGACCATTCTCTTGCCTACCCCTTCTTGCCTGTCCACGACCATTCTCTTGCCTGTCCACGACCATTCTCTTGCCTAGCCCCTTTTTGCCTGTCCACGACCATTCTCTTGCCTACCCTTTTATTGCCTGTCCACGACCATTCTCTTGCCTGTCCACGACCTTCTTTGCCTGTCCACTGTCCACGACCATTCTCTTGCCTACCCCACTGTCCACGACCATTCTCTTGCCTACCCCTTCTTGCCTGTCCACCTGTCCACGACCATTCTCTTGCCTACCCCTTTTGCCTGTCCACGACCATTCTCTTGCCTGTCCACGACCATTCTCTTGCCTACCCTTCTTGCCTGTCCACGACCATTCTCTTGCCTACCCTTTTTGCCTGTCCACGACCATTCTCTTGCCTACCCCTTTTGCCTGTCCACGACCATTCTCTTGCCTGTCCACGACCATTTCTTGCCTTTTTGCCTGTCCATTCTTCTCTTGCCTACCCCTTTTTGCCTGTCCACGACCATTCTCTTGCCTACCCCTTCTTGCCTGTCCACGACCATTCTCTTGCCTACCCCTTCTTTGCCTGTCCACGACCATTCTCTTGCCTACCCTTTTTGCCTGTCCACGACCATTCTCTTGCCTACCCTTTTGCCTGTCCACGACCATTCTCTTTGCCTAGCCCCTTCTTGCCTGTCCACGACCATTCTCTTGCCTGCCTTCCCTGTCCACGACCATTCTCTTGCCTACCCCTTCTTGCCTGTCCACGACCATTCTCTTGCCTGTCTTCTTTGCCTGTCCACGACCATTCTCTTGCCTACCCTTTTTGCCTGTCCACGACCATTCTCTTGCCTACCCCTTTTTGCCTGTCCACGACCATTCTCTTGCCTACCCCTTTTTGCCTGTCCACGACCATTCTCTTGCCTACCCCTTCTTGCCTTCTCTTGCCTCCACGACCATTCTCTTGCCTGTGTCCACGACCATTCTCTTGCCTAGTCCCTTCTTGCCTGTCCACGACCATTCTCTTGCCTGTCTTCTTGCCTACCCTTCTTGCCTGTCCACGACCATTCTCTTGCCTACCCCTTCTTGCCTGTCCACGACCATTCTCTTGCCTAACCCTTTTTGCCTGTCCACGACCATTCTCTTGCCTACCCCTTTTTGCCTGTCCACGACCATTCTCTTGCCTACCCCTTTTTGCCTGTCCACGACCATTCTCTTGCCTAGCCCTTTTTGCCTGTCCACGACCATTCTCTTGCCTACCCCTTTATGCCTGTCCACGACCATTCTCTTGCCTACCCCTTCTTGCCTGTCCACGACCATTCTCTTGCCTACCCCTTCTTGCCTGTCCACGACCATTCTCTTGCCTACCCCTTCTTGCCTGTCCACGACCATTCTCTTGCCTACCCCTTTTTGCCTGTCCACGACCATTCTCTTGCCTACCCCTTTTTGCCTGTCCACGACCATTCTCTTGCCTACCCCTTTTTGCCTGTCCACGACCATTCTCTTGCCTTGCCTTTTTGCCTGTCCACGACCATTCTCTTGCCTTCTTGCCTGTCCACGACCATTCTCTTGCCTACCCCTTCTTGCCTGTCCACGACCATTCTCTTGCCTACCCCTTCTTGCCTGTCCACGACCATTCTCTTGCCTGTCCACGACCATTCTCTTGCCTACCCCTTCTTGCCTGTCCACGACCATTCTCTTGCCTACCCCTTTTTGCCTGTCCACGACCCATTCTCTTGCCTGTCCACGACCATTCTCTTGCCTACCCCTTCTTGCCTGTCCACGACCATTCTCTTGCCTACCCCTTCTTGCCTGTCCACGACCATTCTCTTGCCTGTCCACGACCATTCTCTTGCCAACCCCTTCTTGCCTGTCCACGACCATTCTCTTGCCTGTCCACAACCATTCTCTTGCCTACCCCTTTTTGCCTGTCCACGACCATTCTCTTGCCTGTCCACGACCATTCTCTTGCCTACCCCTTTTTGCCTGTCCATGACCATTCTCTTGCCTACCCCTTCTTGCCTGTCCACGACCATTCTCTTGCCTACCCCTTTTTGCCTGTCCACGACCATTCTCTTGCCTACCCCTTTTTGCCTGTCCACGACCATTCTCTTGCCTAGCCCTTTTTGCCTGTCCACGACCATTCTCTTGCCTACCCCTTTTTGCCTGTCCACGACCATTCTCTTGCCTACCCCTTTTTGCATGTCCACGACCATTCTCTTGCCTAGCCCTTTTTTCCTGTCCACGACCATTCTCTTGCCTACCCCTTTTTGCCTGTCCATGACCATTCTCTTGCCTACCCCTTCTTGCCTGTCCACGACCATTCTCTTGCCTACCCCTTCTTGCCTGTCCACGACCATTCTCTTGCCTACCCCTTCTTGCCTGTCCACGACCATTCTCTTGCCTATCCCTTCTTGCCTGTCCATGACCATTCTCTTGCCTACCCCTTCTTGCCTGCCCATGACCATTCTCTTGCCTACCCCTTCTTGCCTGTCCACAACCATTCTCTTGCCTACCCCTTTTTGCCTGTCCACGACCATTCTCTTGCCTGTCCATGACCATTCTCTTTCCTACCCCTTCTTGCCTGTCCACGACCATTCTCTTGCCTACCCCTTTTTGCCTGTCCACGACCATTCTCTTGCCTACCCCTTTTTGCCTGTCCACGACCATTCTCTTGCCTACCCCTTCTTGCCTGTCCACGACCATTCTCTTGCCTACCCCTTCTTGCCTGTCCACGACCATTCTCTTGCCTACCCCTTCTTGCCTGTCCACGACCATTCTCTTGCCTACCCCTTTGGATTATTAAACATTGTAAGACTCCAACCATCTGCCTCCTGTGTCTGCATCTGGTTCTCTCCTTGTGCCTTGATACAGTGTGAATGTATATTATTTACAGCTTTAGGGATGTAATTGACAATTATGCATTGATTTTTCCCTTACTTTTTTTTTTACTCTTTATGTGATGCGCACTGCAGAGAACACCGGAAGAAGAATCATAATTTAATTACCATAGTGAATTATTGTAATGTTTGTTTATGTGTCAATTAATCCCATAAGGGATGGGTTGCCAATTGGCGATTTGACAGGAAAATAAAAGGTCATCCATTCGGTACTGTACATAACAGTAGGGTCAG
This sequence comes from Oncorhynchus nerka, assembly GCF_034236695.1. Classification (NCBI taxonomy): domain Eukaryota; kingdom Metazoa; phylum Chordata; class Actinopteri; order Salmoniformes; family Salmonidae; genus Oncorhynchus; species Oncorhynchus nerka. The sequence continues at coordinate 32,811,858 of NC_088421.1, forward strand.
GATGATACTACGTAGCCTCGTTGGTGAAGTCTTTCCCTTAACGTGTAACAGTGTAGCTCCTCTCATTCCATATGGCCAGAGATCCAGCTTCCTCAGCTGTGGTAGTGGTTGGGAACATTGGATGAAGACAGTCGGAGTAGTTGGGAGGTCACAGTTCAAGGGCATCAATCATTTCTGGCCTCACTGTTTACATGTAGGGTTCTACTGTGCAGTGTGTTGTTTGGTTTGCCTTGGAACAGTTTATTGTTGTAACTCAAAGGAAACATTTATCCTGACCTACATAACAGTATGGTTCTATCATTGGACTCCAATTCTGATATAATTTATATAATAGTGCACTATAGAAAATATTCAAAATTATTCAAATTAAAATGAATGTGTCACCTATTTTCAACAAAAACATACTGTTTTTGGAATACATCCCATTTTATCATTCTGTGTTTACATAATGTGCTATGTTGACTGGTTTCAGTGTCAGTTTGAAGCATGGTGGTGGATGTGATTGGTTCTGGGTTGTCAGATGGTTCCTTCCGCCCTATAGGAGTCTGCTCTCTCTCTGTTGGTGAGCCAACCCTTTCATACATGTTGTGTTGCTCACTATCTGACGCTCTTCCCTCTCTCATATTCTCTAGGGCAAGATCTGTCTCTCCTCTGGGTTATTTAAATCAGTATCGGCTCGTACTCATTCAACCAGAGAAAGATTTTTTGCTTTTACTTGAAGCCCTGAACTAAGTCAATGTGTCCCTCCACTGTTTTGTTTACAGTAAGACCCGAAAATTAATGAGGAAGACACAGGCCAAAGGCCCATGCCGGCTGCCATGTTTTCTTGAGTGGTTGTGACATGTTTGTGTGTGTTCACAGAGTTTCTGCAGCTATATCTTAAAGCAGAGCTCACATTGTGCTATGAACACATGAGTGAACAGGCGATCTGCTGCAACATAGCTACAATATAATACCATGACAGCGGATTTCTCTACATTACTGTATCACCTTTGTAAGGTGGTCCTGGAACCCATTGACAAAGCGTTGTTGAAGCTATCACAGTCACTGTGACGGAATTTGCAATCTGAAACCCACACATGGAGTCTTGATGGAATAGATATTGTGCAGTCCGATGAAACAAATAGTTTCTTGTACCTTCCTTCAGACAATACCAAGTACTCACATGTCCTTCTCAAGCTTTCCTCTGTTTCCCTATGTAGCCAATGGATTACTACTCCACCTCTGGGTAGACAAGTGAGAAATAGAGAGAGAGAGAGAGAGAGAGAGGCTAACGTTTACTGTACATTTTGTATTGTTTATTTCACTTTTGATCTATTTTACTTGTTTTGACAATGTAAACACGTTTCCCATGCCAATAAAACCCCTTAAATTGAATTGAATTGAATTGAGAGAGAGAGGCTAAGCGAGAGAGAGAGAGAGAGGCTAAGAGAGAGAGTGAGAGAGGGAGAGAGTCACTGAGAATATTCCCCTCCGAAGCCAACTGGCGCTGTGCATGAAATTGGACATGTACTTCTCAGTGGTAAAAGCCGACAAGCACGTCCTGTCTTTACTATCTGAGACGAGAGACGAGAGACGATGGGGTCCTGTTTCTGTGCTCTGAAGATAAGTCCACACTCAATCCTGGGTGTGTGAAGTCATCCACTCACACAAACACACACACACACACACACACACACACACACGTATGCACACTCGTACACCCCCCCCACACACACACACTTCACCCATTCAAACCACGCTTGAAGAACGTGACAACATCCAACACGCCAACCTGCATGGCAGTAGGCGGTGGGAAGATCGCAATGATGAGATAGTTGCGTAATCTTGTCAGGGTGGTAATGGAGGGTTTTGATGTGCCATAAACCCATTATTTCACTGGGGCTGATAGGGTCCTTAATTAGAAACATAATGAATCTGCCGTACATCAGACAAGCCTAATTAAGCCTGACTGAAATGCCTGGATAATTGAGTTTTTAGTTCAGCCAACTAGGAACATGGACCCTGACTGTCTCCCCGACCCCTAATACAGGCCCCTAAGTCCCCGAGCTGCTTACGCCAGCCAGACTGGATGGATGTCGGGATGTCAAAGTCTGGTCAGCAAATTATGGGATGGACGAGCACACAGCACAGTACAGCACAGTACAACACAGTACAGCACAGTACAGCACAGTACAACACAGTACAGCACAGTACAGCACAGTACAGCACAGTACAGCACAGTACAGCACAGTACAGCACAGTACAGCACAGTACAGCACAGTACAGCACAGTACAACACAGTACAGCACAGTACAACACAGTACAGCACAGTACAGCACAGTACAACACAGTACAGCACAGTACAGCACAGTACAACACAGTACAGCACAGTACAACACAGTACAGCACAGTGCAGCACAGTGCAGCACAGTATTGTACAGCCCTCAGACTTATCTATCGTGATGCTGATTGTGTGCTTCCTTCTCTCCCTGTCGTGTGAGTGGAGTGTATTGCTGTAGCTTTGTGCTCCTCATGGAACTATACGATGCCCTTTATAATCCTGTTAACTCCATTGTCTGCAGCTTAGCTCTCTCTCTCTATCTTCGCTGGAGGGGACTGGGAGGAAGCGAAGGGTATTGTTCAGTTGGAGCAGCTAGCCGAGCATCCCTGCCTTGTCTCTGCTAACCCCCCCTCTGCCAGGAAATGGAAAGAGAGCCTGCGACTCAACATCCACTTTTGGATGTTAACAAGGCAACACTCAATCTTAAATCCTCTTGGATTGATTCAACAGTGCAGAAGAGAACCTCCCCAAAAAGTGTTTTGTTTCTCGTCAGGACCAGAAAGACAGAAACGTCTGCTACGTTAGATTACTGCTTACCCAATCAACATGTTTGTGAGTATAGATAGACTATGACAGGAAAGGGCTGATTGGATGAAACAGAGCAATGGCTGGTCAGGATGTGTCATCCTCCATGGTGATACAGTTATTTTGCAGTGCTCAGGTAGTAACAAAGCCATCCAAATATGAATTGCAATTGTATTGTAGTAGGTAATACTATGTGTTCAGTTTTTGGCACAACAGTTTGTTTTGTTTCAAAGTCACCCATTATGGTGTCCATATTAGGAAAGTCACATGTTCATGGCAGTTGTGTCTATGGACATGTGATTGTCCTAATACGGACACCGTACACCTTAGCACCAAATCACAGCACAGTAATAGCCTGGGAACACTTATCATTACTTAGCTCAAGAGTGATCAATCGTGGTCAATGGACACAGTGACGCAAGTCCACAGAGTACGGGGCACCTGAAGGCTTTGGTCGATTCCTCTGAGGTGGAGGGTGAGAACGTGGCTCATTGAAGAGGCAGGGCAGTGACAGGTTTGTTTCAATGGAGGAGCACGCGAGAGAGAGAGAGAGTGAGAGAGAGAGATGGATAGCGAGAGAGAGACGGATAGAGAGAGAGAGAGAGACACACAGAGAGAGAGAGAGAGAGAGAGAGAGAGAGAGAGAGAGAGAGAGAGAGAGAGAGAGAGAGATTTATATTTCACCTTCATTTAACCAGGTAGGCCAGTTGAGAACAAGTTCTCATTTGAAACTGCAACCTGGCCAAGATAAAGAATAGCAGTGTGAACAGACAACAACACAGAGTTACACATGGAGTAAACAATAAACAAGTCAATAACATAGTAGAAAAAAATAATCTATATATATTGTGTGCAAAAGGCATGAGGAGGTAGGCAATAAATAGGCCATAGGAGTGAATAATTACAATTTAGCAGATTAACACTGGAGTGATAAATGATCAGATGAACATGTGCAGGTAGAGATACTGGTGTGCAAAAGAGCAGAAAAGTAAATAAAATAAAAACAGAATGGGGATGAGGTAGGTAAATTGGGTGGGCTATATACCGATGGACTATGTACAGCTGCAGCGATCGGTTAGCTGCTCAGATAGCAGAAGTTTAAAGTTGGTGAGGGAGATAAAAGTCTCCAACTTCAGAGATAGAGATAGATGACAGAGATAGAGAAAGAAAGAAATGGAGTGAGAGAGAAGGCCAGAGAGAGACATACAAAGAGACTGAGAAAGGGATAGATAGAGAAATAGAGAGAGAGAGAGAGAGATGGATAGAGAAAGAGAAGGATATACAGCATAGAGAGCGAGCCCTGAGAGGCCGGTCCCGACAGCGCGGCAGTGACAATAACAGGGAGATAATCACAGCTGCACAGGTGACAGCCTGCCGTGATTAACGCTAATGTCTGCAGCTTTATGAGCCTCCACAAAGACAATTATCCCCCCCATCTTCTCTCTGGGGTGGTGTGTGTACATCCAGCACACTCCTCCTCACTCCTCACTCCCCCTATCAACCCCTCCACTCCTCCTCACTCCCCCTATCAACCCCTCCACTCCTCCTCACTCCCCCTATCAACCCCTCCACTCCTCCTCACTCCCCCTATCAACCCCTCCACTCCTCCTCACTCCCCTCCTATCAACCCCTCCACTCCTCCTCACTCCCCTATCAACCCCTCCACTCCTCCTCACAACCCCTCCCCCTATCAACCTCTCCACTCCTCCTCACTCCCCTATCAACCCCTCCACTCCTCCTCACTCCCCCTATCAACCCCTCCACTCCTCCTCACTCCCCTATCAACCCCTCCACTCCTCCTCACTCCCCCCTATCAACCCCTCCACTCCTCCTCACTCCCCCTATCAACCCCTCCACTCCTCCTCACTCCCCCTATCAACCCCTCCACTCCTCCTCACTCCCCCTATCAACCCCTCCACTCCTCCTCACTCCCCCTATCAACCCCTCCACTCCTCCTCACTCCCCCTATCAACCTCTCCACTCCTCCTCACTCCCCCTCCTCATCAACCCCTCCACTCCTCCTCACTCCCCCCCCTATCAACCCCTCCACTCCTCCTCACTCCCCTATCAACCTCTCCACTCCTCCTCACTCCCCCCCTATCAACCCCCACTCCTCCACTCCTCCTCACTCCCCCCTATCAACCCCTCCACTCCTCCTCACTCCCCCCCCTATCAACCCCTCCACTCCTCCTCACTCCCCTATCAACCCCTCCACTCCTCCTCACTCCCCTATCAACCCCTCCACTCCTCCTCACCCCTCCCCCCTATCAACCCCTCCACTCCTCCTCACTCCCCCTATCAACCCCTCCACTCCTCCTCACTCCCCCTATCAACCCCTCCACTCCTCCTCACTCCCCCTATCAACCCCTCCACTCCTCCTCCTCCCCTATCAACTCCCTCCTCCTCACTCCCCCTAAACCCCTCCACTCCTCCTCACTCCCCCTATCAACCCCTCCACTCCTCCAACCCCTCCACTCACTCCCCTATCAACCCTTCCACTCCTCCTCACTCCCCTATCAACCCCTCCACTCCTCCTCACTCCCCCTATCAACCCCCCCCTCTCTCTCTACTGCCCAGGCTCCCTACGCAAACAGGTTTCCCACATCAGAGGAAGTACAAATATACAACTTCACCCCATCTCAGCTATGGAAGCTAACACGAGTGTGTGTGCATAGGCATTATGGACAGGATGTGGATAGAATATATAGTATATCTGAAAAATACGTGGACAGAATAGTACATCTACTGCAATAGTTAACTAGGATATGTCTTGACTAGAATACAGTATACACATATGAAATGGGTTAAACAGTATGTAAACTTACTGACTTCTATTGTGCTACTGATAGACAGGTAAATCCATGCATCATCCTTCAGCTTTATCTGTGTTCATACATTGAGCTTCGTATTGACATGGTGCACTCTCTGAATATATGGATTATATTTCCATCTCTCTCCGAGACCTAGAATACATCATCACCACATTATGATGGGTTTGTGCTCTTGTGAACACTGAAAGACGGCTCCCTGCAACCGAAACAGCCCTTCTATTTTGGTCTTTACTCTCTGTGCTTATCTATTATTGCTTGTGGCTTGTGTGTTTGTGGCTTGTTTTTTGTTGTTGCAATGGCTGAAACTGCCTGTGAAATCAAATGCTTCAGCCTGTATAGCCAAAAGCCAGGCACACGGCGCATTTCAGCACGGACTCTTCACATGCCAGTTTTCTAGCAGATGCACAGAAGCACAGAGACTCATATACTGTAAGAGGCTGTCTTTGGCTTTTACTGTAAAATACCTTACGGTAATCCCTGCATCATTTAAGCATAAATCGTTCGTTCACATCAATGTACAACAGGATTTACAACAAACCTGAGGTTAAGTGAACATTTCTCCAGTTGGATTAAGCCCAAAGTAATGTAGAACAAGGGGACATCTAGAGCAACAGCCATGGAGAACTCATCAGCAGGGCCAGGTTAGCCTCTACCTCTATGGGACAAGGACAGCTTCTCAGTGCCTACCTCTATGGGACAAGGACAGCTTCTCAGTGCCTACCTCTATGGGACAAGGACAGATTCTCAGTGCCTACCTCTATGGGACAAGGACAGCTTCTCAGTGCCTACCTCTATGGGACAAGGACAGCTTCTCAGTGCCTACCTCTATGGGACAAGGACAGCTTCTCAGTGCCTACCTCTATGGGACAAGGACAGCTTCTCAGTGCCTACCTCTATGGGACAAGGACAGCTTCTCAGTGCCATTGATTTTCCCCTCTGAAAGCTGGAGTGGAGAACTTGCTAATGCTAACCTCCTGACGGTTCTCGTGTTCAGGCGGACTATTCTAGTGACAAGGCTCACTATTCCAGTGTTCAGGCAACCATTTCAGTGTTCAGGCTGACCATTTCAGTGTTCAGGCTGACTATTTCAGTGTTCAGGCTGACTATTCTATTGTTCAGGCTAACTGTTCTAGTGGTTTGACTGACTGTTCCAGTGTTCAGGCTGACTGTTCTAGTGGTTTGACTGACTGTTCCAGTGTTCAGGCTGACTGTTCTAGTGGTTTGACTGACTGTTCCAGTGTTCAGGCTGACTGTTCAAGTGTTCAAGCTGACTGTTATAGTGTTCAGGCAGACTATTCTAGTATTCAGGCTGACTGTTCCAGTGTTCAGGCTGACTGTTATAGTGTTCAGGCGGACTATTCTAGTATTCAGGCTGACTGTTCCAGTGTTCAGACTGACTGTTCCAGTGTTCATGCTGACTGTTATAGTGTTCAGGCAGACTATTCTAGTATTCAGGCTGACTGTTCCAGTGTTCAGACTGACTGTTATAGTGTTCAGACTGACTGTTCCAGTGTTCAGACTGACTGTTATAGTGTTCAGGCTGACTGTTATAGTGTTCAGACTGACTGTTATAGTGTTCAGACTGAATGTTATAGTGTTCAGACTGACTGTTCCAGTGTTCAGACTGACTGTTCCAGTGTTCAGGCTGACTGTTATAGTGTTCAGGCAGACTATTCTAGTATTCAGGCTGACTGTTCCAGTGTTCAGACTGACTGTTCCAGTGTTCAGGCTGACTGTTATAGTGTTCAGGCAGACTATTCTAGTATTCAGGCTGACTGTTCCAGTGTTCAGACTGACTGTTCCAGTGTTCAGGCTGACTGTTATAGTGTTCAGGCAGACTATTCTAGTATTCAGGCTGACTGTTCCAGTGTTCAGACTGACTGTTCCAGTGTTCAGGCTGACTGTTCCAGTGTTCAGGCTGACTGTTATAGTGTTCAGACTGACTGTTATAGTGTTCAGACTGACTGTTCCAGTGTTCAGACTGACTGTTATAGTGTTCAGGCTGACTGTTATAGTGTTCAGACTGACTGTTATAGTGTTCAGACTGAATGTTATAGTGTTCAGACTGACTGTTCCAGTGTTCAGACTGACTGTTCCAGTCTTCAGACTGACTGTTCCAGTGTTCAGGCTGACTGTTATAGTGTTCAGGCAGACTATTCTAGTATTCAGGCTGACTGTTCCAGTGTTCAGACTGACTGTTCCAGTGTTCAGACTGACTGTTCCAGTGTTCAGGCAGACTATTCTAGTATTCAGGCTGACTGTTATAGTATTCAGGCTGACTGTTATAGTGTTCAGGCAGACTATTCTAGTATTCAGGCTGACTGTTATAGTGTTCAGGCAGACTATTCTAGTATTCAGGCTGACTGTTCCAGTGTTCAGGCTGACTGTTCCCGTGTTCAGGCTGACTGTTCCAGTGTTCAGGCAGACTATTCTAGTATTCAGGCTGACTGTTATAGTGTTCAGGCAGACTATTATATTATTCAGGCTGACTGGTCCAGTGTTCAGAAGTTATAATCCCCCTGTTAGGACCATGCCAACAGGTCCATGGTGCTGAACACGGCTCCCCTGACTTTTACCGGCATGTAATTAGCAAAGCTATTGAGTCTCTGAGGTTCGGCTCTCGCCAGGGAGATATTGCTCCAATTTATCTTATATTCCCAGGGTTGCACTGAATTAGGGATGTGGCAAAGGATGGTGTGGGGGGTGGAAGGGTGTGTGTGTGTGTGTGTGTGTGTGTGTGTGTAGCGGAGGTCTTTCACAATCCATTAATGAGTGTGTGTGTTTGTCACCACTTCCTATCCATACCTGATAAAGGAGCCTGCTTCTAGGACAGCTTAGGGATAGACAATATCCATGGGCCAATGATTTCAAGGGGGAAAATGCATAACAGTAAGTCAATGCAGCTTTCCTATAGGTTTTGCAATGCCACCGTTGACCATGATAAGGCACCTACAAAAGGTAATCATTCAGTTGTAAAACACAGTAATTCTATTTTTTACAGCGCCATATAATATAAGTATATACCTTATATATAGTCATTAGCAAAGTACACAGATGTTCTATCTATTTATCATCACCTTATTTAGTATTACAACTCCTGCTGAGACTGAGGATGTCCTAGTTGGTCGACAGTTGGTGTCTTTTCCTCACTTCCTCTCTATTTTCCAAACCAGTCATGTACTTGGGTAAGAACATTATCCCTTGCAGACAATGTAATGAGACCTGGATCACATTCCCACCATCAATGTGGCTTTGATATGAATCACATGTTGGATGTCTTTGGGGTGAGGGAATGGAGAGTTAGCAAGACTGTGTTGCCCGCTGTGCAGTCTAACAAGTTACTGCCTTGATGCCAAAACACACCATTTTAACGGATGGAAAGCACAGCAGACGTCCAGCTAAAATGGAAATACGATCGGATCATGACAGATCAATGTGAAACACTATGCATTTTAAACACTTCACTGAATTACCACCCAAAGGGTCTCCGGTCTCCCAAACTTCAGTGGAATGAAAGACCATTTTATTAACTGATGGAAAGCCAAGCAGAAGGTCAACTAAAATGGAAATACGATCTGATCATGATAGATCAATGTGAAACATTATGCATTTTAAACACTCCGGTCTCCCAAACTTCACTGGAAAGAAAGACTGATGGTTATGAGGAAAGATATCGGAGAATGTGGTCCACGTACAGACACCAATTTACACATTCTGATGTCTGAAATCTGTGAGACTCCTTCTCAAAATGCCATGATCCAATCCCAGAGAAGGCCCTTCCTCAGAAAGCTCAAAAGATCAATGGTGTCAATTCACATGTACCTCTAAGATGTTGTGATCATATATGTGAGATGTCCATGTAAGAAAGGGAGAGAGCTTGCCTCAACCCCCAGGCATTTAGCTGAGGATATGCCTAGCATAAGGGTTAGAGAACCTGGCGCTGCAGTACAGCGCCCTTAACCACTGTGCCACCCGGGAGGCCCCCTATAGTGCATCAATTTTGACCATGGCCCAAAGGGAAAAGGCTGCCATTTGAGAAGCACCTCTAATGCCCTGATGTAGACCATGGTACAAATGTATTATATACCTGCAACTGACAGGATTCCACGACTTAAAACGTCAGTGGTCCAATGTACTTTATTGTTGGAATCTAAAAGTGCCCGTCTATCTCTCATGTGTACGGGCAGAATAATAATGATATCCTGGAATCCTATGGATAACAACATGACACACAAAAAGCATTCACATGTCTGCTGAACTGTCCTTAGTTATGTGGTTTATATGTGCTTACGAAGCCTGTGCTATCTCCTTCAAAAATGAATAGTGGTGTCCTTATATGGACCCAGTAGTGGTGGATGACCTCTGGCCTAGTCACCTTGGGCCCTTAGCTCAGTGGCTCTGGATTCTTAAAGACAGACCTCACCACTTGAACCACATTATGATTTATTAAAACCTTTTCTTTGTGTCTTTCTGACTACATGCCACAGAAAAGTACCCTTTGTAGAAACAGGTGTACTCCTGGAGATAAAGTACCCTTTGTAGAAACAGGTGAACTCCTGGAGATAAAGTACCCTTTGTAGAAACAGGTGTACTCCTGGAGATAAAGTACCCTTTGTAGAAACAGGTGTACTCCTGGAGATAAAGTACCCTTTGTAGAAACAGGTATACTCCTGGAGATAAAGTACCCTTTGTAGAAACAGGTGTACTCCTGGAGATAAAGTACCCTTTGTAGAAACAGGTGTACTCCTGGAGATAAAGTACCCTTTGTAGAAACAGGTATACTCCTGGAGATAAAGTACCCTTTGTAGAAACAGGTGTACTCCTGGAGATAAAGTACCCTTTGTAGAAACAGGTATACTCCTGGAGATAAAGTACCCTTTGTAGAAACAGGTATACTCCTGGAGATAAAGTACCCTTTGTAGAAACAGGTATACTCCTGGAGATAAAGTACCCTTTGTAGAAACAGGTGTACTCCTGGAGATAAAGTACCCTTTGTAGAAACAGGTATACTCCTGGAGATAAAGTACCCTTTGTAGAAACAGGTATACTCCTGGAGATAAAGTACCATTTGGAGATAAAGTACCATTTGAAAACAGGTGTACTCCTGGAGATAAAGTACCCTTTGTAGAAACAGGTATACTCCTGGAGATAAAGTACCCTTTGTAGAAACAGGTGTACTCCTGGAGATAAAGTACCCTTTGTAGAAACAGGTATACTACTGGAGATAAAGTACCCTTTGTAGAAACAGGTATACTCCTGGAGATAAAGTACCCTTTGTAGAAACAGGTATACTCCTGGAGATAAAGTACCCTTTGTAGAAACAGGTGAACTCCTGGAGATAAAGTACCCTTTGAAGAAACAGATGTACTCCTGGAGAAAGTGCTTTTAGAAAGTATTTACACCCCTTGACTTTTCCACATGTTGTTGTGCTACAGACTGAATTAAAAATGTAACTGAGATTTTGAGTCACTGGCCTACACAAAATACCCCAAAGTCAAAGTAGAATAATGTTTTCACAAATTAACTAATTCATTAAAAATAGAAAGCTGAAATGTCTTGAGACAATAAGTATTCAACCCCTTTCTTATGGCAAGCCTATACACAGGAGGTTCGTGGTACCTTAATTGGGGAGGACGGGCTCGTGGTTTCCATGTGTTTGATGCCATTCCATTTACTCCGTTCCAGCCATTATTATGAGCCGTCCTCCCCTCAGCAGCCTACACTTAGCCGAAGCAAGTTCAGGAGTAAAAATGTGCTAACAAGTCACATAATAAGTTGCATGGACTCACTCTGTGTGAAATAATAGTGTTTAACATGATACTAGTATTTAACATGATGTTTGAATGACTACCTCATCTCTGTACCCCACACATACAATTATCTGTAAGGTCCCTCAGTCGAGCAGTGAGTTTCATACACAGATTCAACCACAATGACCGTGGAGGTTTTCCAATGCCTTGTAAAGAAGGGCACATTTTGGCAGATAAAAAAAAGATTTAAAAAAAGAAGATAGGAAGGAAGAAAGGAAAACTCTCAGGATATCACCATGAGGCTAATGGTTACAGAGTTTAACGGCTGTGATAGGAGAAAACTCTCAGGATATCACCATGAGGCTAATGGTTACAGAGTTTAAAGGCTAATGGTTACAGAGTTTAACGGGAGAAAACTCTCAGGATATCACCATGAGGCTAATGGTTACAGAGTTTAACGGCTGTGATAGGAGAAAACTCTCAGGATATCACCATGAGGCTAATGGTTACAGAGTTTAACGGCTGTGATAGGAGAAAACTCTCAGGATATCACCATGAGGCTAATGGTTACAGAGTTTAACGGCTGTGATAGGAGAAAACTCTCAGGATATCACCATGAGGCTAATGGTTACAGAGTTTAACGTTTAGGAGAAAACTCTCAGGATATCACCATGAGGCTAATGACAGAGTTTAGGAGGAGAAAACTCTCAGGATATCACCATGAGGCTAATGGTTACAGAGTTTAACGGCTGTGATAGGAGAAAACTCTCAGGATATCACCATGAGGCTAATGGTTACAGAGTTTAACGGCTGTGATAGGAGAAAACTCTCAGGATATCACCATGAGGCTAATGGTTACAGAGTTTAATAGGAGAAAAAACTCTCAGGATATCACCATGAGGCTAATGGTTACAGAGATTAACGGCTGTGATAGGAGAAAACTCTCAGGATATCACCATGAGGCTAATGGTTACAGAGTTTAACGGCTGTGATAGGAGAAAACTAGGATAGGAGAAAACGTGGCCTAGTTACAGTTTTGACTTAAATTGCCCTGAAAATCTATGTGAAGACTTGAAAATGGCTGTCTAGCAATGATCAACAACCAACTTGACAGAGCTTGAAGAATTTTTTAAAGAATAATGTGCAACTATTGTACAATTCAGGTATGCAAAGCTCTTAGAGACTTACCCAGAAAGACTTACATATGTAATCACTGCCAAATATGATTCTAACATTAATTGAATTAAGGGTGTGAATGTTTATGTAAATTTGATATTTCTGTATTTAATATTTTCTAAGATGTCAAAAACGTGTTTTCACTTTGTCATTATGGGATAGTGTGTGTAGATGGGTGGAAAAAATATTTTAAATCATTTTTGAATTCAGACTGTAACACAATAAAATGTTGAATAAGTCAAGGAGTAAACATGAACATAATGCTTTGAATACTCTCTGAAAGCACTGTAGTTAGTTAATAGGATGTTAATAAGTGGTGAAGTGTCCCTTTAAGATTCTAGGGCTGCCATGGCACCAGAGTTATGGAGTTTTATACATGATGTAGATAGGGTAACAGCAGAGGTGATTTGTCAAATTAATCTCAAATGAGACGACACAACTTCCCTAACCTGATGCTCAAGAATCTTCCACAATTCTCAATATTCCGAGGGGAAAACATGACCTGTATCACAGTTTGATGTGTCCTTCAATCGTTGTAACATGTCAAAAAAGGTTTGGATCTTCAATAAATATGTTTCAAAGATGGTACAGATGGAAAGAAAACTTCCAGATCCTGAGCCTTGGCTAGACTTCTCCAGTCCATTACAGAGATCTACTCCAACACCTCAACACAGTCATTTGGGTAACAGCAACACGAGCTGTTTGGCTTCAGCTGGCAGGTAAGCTGCTCTCCTCCTCATCTCTTCTCTCCTTTCAACAGTCCATTTAAAATGCTCTCACCTCGCTATGACACACAGTGCGGCTTTATACAGGTGTGTGTGTGTGTATGTGGTATGTGTGTGTAAATGTGTCTCTGTGTACACAAACCGTATGGAGTCACACACACTAAGCCAAGTCGCTCTCTCTCTTTGAGTAATCCTGATGAGTTTCCAGGGCGGTGAATACAAAACAGAGGTTTCATCCCAAATGGCACCCTATTCTCTCATTTAGTGCCTATGGGCACTGGTCAACAGTAGTGCCCTATATAAGGGAATGCGGTGCCATTTGGGATGCAGACCAATAATTCTTCGCTACCTCAATAACATCTCCACCTGTGAATTATTCCCCAGTCAAATCAACAGCCCATAAAGTTTATAGGAAATACATTTCCCCCTGCCCTTTATTCCAACCCGTAAATCCGTCTGCGATTGTTCAGTATGTTTAGCCTGCTGTGACATACGTTACTTCTGTCTCATTATCATTCTCTATGAACCATCACATTGACTTTTTTATGACCTCGCTCCTCTGTTGGAATGGAAAGAAGTTTCTAATCCTCACTCCCCTTCGAGGGATCCCCAGTATCTTCATGAAACACAATGCTGCCAAGAAAATAACCCATAAACAACTCTCGCATTGGGGCCGCCATGTGATGTGCTCTTGTAATGGCAAACTAAATACATTTCTCCCTTTCTCAAAACTAGAAGGTCTCAACGAAGATAAATGACCACTGAGACACTGGGTTGGAGTACAGTCTTTTTTATTTGTCTGTTTAGCACACAGGGGAGTGCTGGGGAGTTGAGGAGCAGAACATTTAAGTCCCAAATGACACCCTATTCCCTATCAAAAGTAGTGCACTACATAGGGAATAGGGTGCCATTTGGGATGCATTCTATCTCTAGCAACAGGACATATCTGGCTGCAGGGAGATACTTCATAACCCAGTAAGCTAGGTGCAGAACGAGGCTTGGTGGTCTTCCGGGGATGGGACATTACTGAGTCCTGTAAGTAGTATATCAGAGAAGCTTAATGTGGGAAGGTGTTGTGTGTGTGTGTGTGTGTGTGTGTGTGTGTGTGTGTGGGTGTGTGTGGGTGTTTGTGCATGCGTGCGTCCATGTTTGTGCACTCGTGTTTGTGCATGTTTGTGTACGTACATGAGTGTGCAGAACTGCATGTGTGTGTGTGAGAGAGGGGGCAGGGGGGTCTGTTAAGGGGCCAAACCGCAATCCCACAAGGCTCGACCTCACAATATGAGCACTGGATGTAATGGGATATTTATCAGCCGAGGACACTTGGTCGACGACAAGGGGAAACAAACAACCATGTATAAACAGAGCACCACCCTGCATTATGATAAACAACCACAGTGTTAGCACGTCTGATGACCACTCACTGAACTGGATTCTGCAGAGTACCTTTCAGGAGTTACCAACGTTTCAGAGTAGGTATTATCTAAATAGAAGGAGGAGGAGGAGGAAGAGGAGGAGGAGGAGGAGGAGGAGTAAGAGGAGGAGGAGGAGGAAGAGTAGGAGGAGGACGAAGAGGAGGAGGAGGAGGACGAAGAGGAGGAGGAGGAGGAAGAGGAGGAGGAGGAGGAAGAGGAGGAGGAGGATGAAGAGGAGGAGGAGGAGGAAGAGGAGGAAGAGGAGGATCAGAAGAAGATGAAGAGGATGAATCAGAAGAGGAGGATCAGAAGAAAATGAAGAAGAAGAATGAGAATCAGAGTAAGATTTAAAATCTTGGAGAAATCTTCATTCATTGAGCTCTTTAACCTTCACCAGCCAGACTGTTGTTAGTTTGCCAGCTATCGATCAGAACACATTAAGTGGTATCTGCTGGAAGATTTACAACCAGACTGTTGTTAGTTTGCCAGCTATCGATCAGAACACATTAAGTGGTATCTGCTGGAAGATTTACAACCAGACTGTTGTTAGTTTGCCAGCTATCGATCAGAACACATTAAGTGGTATCTGCTGGAAGATTACAACCAGACTCCACAGCTGGGAAGAATTGACATTTGGATAAAAGAAACTCCACTCCTTCCATCCAATTTCGTTATCTGTCTAATTTTATTGACAGAGGTCCTTTCTCACACCCTTGACAGACCCATGTTAGCATTGTGTTTCTCAAACTGACTTCCCACTGGGCACAGACTTCAGTTCAACGTCTAGTTTTGATTTACATTGGGTTGGGTTGTCAACTAATGTGAATTCAACATGAAATCAACCAGAAATGTCACACTGTGATTGGATGTGGGTTAAAAGTTGGGCCCAAAAAAGATGAAATTGCCTTACGTTAATTACTTTTTGCAAATCCAATAGGTTTTCCACACTTATTCAATGTCATCACATATTTTTGGGGTTGAAATTACATAGAAACCGTGTTGATTCAACCAGTATTTACCCAGTGGGTTTGTTTTGACCTGATGAGGAGGAATTCTTACAGATGGGCCAGGAACATGTCAGGGGTTAGAAGAGATAAAGAAGGGTAAGACCTAGAGAGAAAGAGACACCTAGAGAGAGAAAGAGACACCTAGAGAGAGGAAGAGACACCTAGAGAGAGAAAGAGACACCTAGAGAGAGAGAAAGAGACACCTAGAGAGAGAAAGAGACACCTAGAGAGAGAAAGAAACACATAGAGAGAGGAAGAGACACCTAGAGAGAGAAAGAGACACCTAGAGAGAGAAAGAGACACCTAGAGAGAGAAAGAGACACCTAGAGAGAGGAAGAGACACCTAGAGAGAGAAAGAGACACCAAGAGAGAGAAAGAGACACATAGAGAGAGGAAGAGACACCTAGAGAGAGAAAGAGACACCTAGAGAGAGAAAGAGACACCTAGAGAGAGAAAGAGACACCTAGAGAGAGGAAGAGACACCTAGAGAGAGAAAGAGACACCTAGAGAGAGAAAGAGAAACCTAGAAAAAGAGAAACCTAGTGAGAGAAAGAAACCTTGAGAGAGAAAGAAACCTAGAGAGAGAAAGAGAAACCTAGAGAGAGAAAGAGAAACCTAGAGATAAAGAGAAACCTAGAGAGAGAAAGAAACCCAGCGAGAGAAAGAAACCTAGAGAGATATAGAGAAACCTAGAGAGATAAAGAGAAATTTAGAGAGAGAAAGAGAAACCTAGAGAGATAAAGAGAAACCTAGAGAGAGAAAGAGAAACCTAGAGAGATATAGAGAAACCTAGAGAGATAAAGAGACACCTAGAGAGAGAAAGAGAAACATAGAGAGAGAAAGAGAAATTTAGAGAGAGAAAGAGAAACCTAGAGAGATAAAGAGAAACCTAGAGAGAGAAAGAGAAACCTAGAGAGATAAAGAGAAACCTAGAGAGATAAAGAGAAACCTAGAGAGATAAAGAGAAACATAGAGAGATAAAGAGAAACCTAGAGAGATAAAGAGAAACCTAGAGAGAGAAAGAGAAACCTAGAGAGAGAATGACAGACCTAGAGAGATAAAAAAGAAACCTAAAGAGAGAAAGACAAACCTAGAGAGATAAAGAGAAACCTAGAGGGATAAAGAGAAATCTAGAGAGAGAGAAACATAGAGAGAGAAAGACAGACCTAGAGCGATAGCTGACGAGTACAGTGAGTCCAGATGGAGGTGGGCAGAATGACGAGTTGCATTGAGCTGAGAAAGATACACAGAAAGTTAACAGTAGGGTAAGTATCAGTGTGCATTCAGTGGAGAAATGGTTTCTTTACACTAAGTGCAGAAAGTAAATTGACCCATATTAATTGTGATACGTTAGTTACCAGGGTGACAGACTGTGGTTGGACTAAGAGCAATGATAAAAATATTTCATTCTTAGTGTTCAAATGATAAAGACTACCACAGACCCATGATGTCAGTTGTGTGACTAAGAGTGGATTCAATCAAAATGCATAAGCCATTTACTGCAGTGGACTAAATCAGGGTCCCACATAGTGTTTCTTGGTAGTCTTAAACAAAAGTATACACCTCATACACATGGTTATGGACCTTAAAAAAGAAGACCTGTACCATGTCAGATATAGAGTTGAAATGTATTACATTTTGAGTTTTCATTCCAATATTACACTTTATATACATCACAGAAGACTGAATTATAACAAAACTGTTTAACATAGAAATGTTTATTAATTATGAAATTATGAAAAATATGAATAACATTCCAGCTATGAGGCCACTAGAGGATGATTTGGTCATTTGACTGCAGGAACTAGTATTGTTTATCTATTGTGTTATTTCTCAAACTACCCACCTACATCCTCTGATAAACTGTAACCATCTACCACTAAATGCTGCTAGTACCAACAAACATCATGGGATTGAATTTGACCGCAGACATATGTAATGACTTTGTTCATAGTAAAATGTGTATTTGTTATAGTGGAAATACTATAGGCTTACAGTCTATAGCTGTGGCTATGGTAACCTGGTCCTGTGGTGGAGTCTGTACCAACTGAAAAACATGATAGCCAAGGAATAGTGGTAATTGTTTAATCCCCCATATCCCCCTAAAACCATGGTATGGCCCATTAGCTTAGCTTATTAGCCAGTTACAATGGGTAAATCTCTTTTCATGGGTTACTGATGACTGCGTCTGGACGCAGCACCAGTGTAAGTATAACTGACGTAATGCACACAAACATGACCTTTGACCCCATATCTCCCACTGAGAGGTCAACTAGACACATCGTGACCTTTGACATGTATTAAATAATGGCTGTTTTTTTAATATGCTACTTTTTGGAGGAAAATGCACTATTTCAAGGTCAGATCATGGATCATGGAGAAACTGAGGCGTGGTTTGAATCCCAACTTCTTTTACTCTGGATGACATAAAATATTTACTTTTGTAGTTGTGCCACTTAAACTAACACAACTTTCCACACAATTTATATTAAAGGCACCATTAAAAGATTAGGCCCAGGTTACATTTAGTGTCTGTCCCACATGGTACCCTATTCCCTATATAGTGCACTACTTTTGACCAGTGACCTATGTCAGGTCAAATGTAGCGCACTATATAGTGAATAGGATGCCATTTGGAACACATCACCACTGTCTTTATTACTACAGTATACAGTACAAAAACATCCTGCAGACTGAATTGCCTCCACAGAAGCATCCAACAGTAGGATCCAGGCCCCTACAGCAGCAGGACTTATATTACATTAACGCCAGCTGTATAATTGGAGCAGCTCTATCAAGGAGGCTGTTTATTAGGCCACAGAACGACCTTGTGTTGACGAGGAATATTAATCACTCATAACGAGCCCCGGTTGCGATTCTCCCACATCAAAAACTCCATGAATTTTTCCTGATTAAGATGGAAGGAAGGAGATAAAGTGGAGAGAGAAAAAGGTCAAGAGCTTCCTCCAGTGTGATGGTGATGTCTTTCAGGGGAGAACGCTGCAGACTCCCTCCTCCTCTTCCTCCTCCCCGTCTCCCTCCTCCATAATACACCAGATGCTACTCAGTTTTTATATTCCATGTATCGCAGGAGAAGAACATTGATTTACCATGTATTGATTACCATTCAGGCAACATTGTTCATCAGAATTGGTAAAAAAACAAAAACAATTCTAGAAATGGTTTCATTACATTCATAACTGCATGTCAGTATGATCTGCATAAGGAAACTCCAGTATGAACTGTTGACATAGATACAAATGATTTGATTGCATGACATTCAGGCTGACGCAATTTTCATGAAACAAGAAAGCCCAAAGGTTTGATTTAAACAACATCTGACTGAATGAACTGAGAAAACAGTTGTCGACTACTTTAACTGACTTTAAATGTCACTCTCCATACAAACACAATCTATGTTTTTTTTTTGTCATGTGAAAAACACGCCTTTTCAACACAAAGAAGAGGATAGCATCTGACATGTCTTTTCTACGTGTGTCCCTGCTCTGTTCAAAGCCAGATTCAACCTTTAGATTTGGTCTTAGATTCTGAGGGGTTTCTGCAGTTTGAAATCGAATTCTGAGGGGCTTTTGCATCGTGCTCGGCTCCCACTGATTTTGCCATCCAGTCTGATAGTATTGCAGAGGACAGTTCATCTAGAAGCTCCTGGGATTGAAGAGATGAGCCTCTCCATGCGTGGCCTACCACACATATACTGGGAGAGAGATTCCAAGACGGGCCAAGATATCAACGCTCTTCCAGAGAACCTGACTTTTAAACTAATCCAAGTAAATAAAGATTGACAGGAAGAGGCGTGTTGGAGGCATGGTGAGCTACTCACAAATTAGGGAAGATGCATATGGAGTGAAGTAGCTTACAATATAGTAAAGTAGCTGTTTACAATATACAACGTGTATTAACTTTGTTGGAATAGTCATCTGCTTTGGAGTAGTGGAGATTTACAGTACGTGTCCACCAAAAGGTCATGAAAATCAACAGACAGCCAGCTCATCCAACAGAATCAACAGACAGCCAGCTCATCCAACAGAATCAACAGACAGCCTGCTCATCCAACAGAATCAACAGACAGCCTGCTCATCCAACAGAATCAACAGACAGCCTGCTCATCCAACACAATCAACAGACAGCCTGCTCATCCAACACAATCAACAGACAGCCTGCTCATCCAACACAAACAACAAACAGCCTGCTCATCCAACACAATCAACAGACAGCCTGCTCATCCAACACAATCAACATACTGCCTGCTCATCCAACACAATCAATAAACAGCCTGCTCATCCAACACAATCAATAAACAGCCTGCTCATCCAACACAATGAATAAACAGCCTGCTCATCCAACACAATCAATAAACAGCCTGCTCATCCAACACAATCAATAAACAGCCTGCTCATCCAACACAATCAACAGACAGCCTGCTCATCCAACACAATCAATAAACAGCCGGCTCATCCAGCACAATCAACAGACAGCCTGCTCATCCAACACAATCAATAAACAGTCTGCTCATCCAACACAACCAATAAACAGCCTGCTCATCCAACACAATCAACAGACAGCCTGCTCATCCAACACAATCAATAAACAGCCTGCTCATCCAACACAATCAACAGACAGCCTGCTCATCCAACACAATCAATAAACAGCATGCTCATCCAACACAATCAATAAACAGCCTGCTCATCCAACACAATCAATAAACAGCCTGCTCATCCAACACAATCAACAGACAGCCTGCTCATCCAACACAATCAATAAACAGTCTGCTCATCCAACACAATCAACAGACAGCCTGCTCATCCAACACAATCAATAAACCGTCTGCTCATCCAACACAATCAATAAACAGCCTGCTCATCCAACACAATCAACAGACAGCCTGCTCATCCAACACAATCAATAAACAGCCTGCTCATCCAACACAATCAACAGACAGCCTGCTCATCCAACACAATCAATAAACAGTCTGCTCATCCAACACAATCAACAGACAGCCTGCTCATCCAACAGAATCAATAAACAGCCTGCTCATCCAACACAATCAATAAACAGCCTGCTCATCCAACACAATCAACAGACAGCCTGCTCATTCAACACAATCAATAAACAGCCTGCTCATCCAACACAATCAACAGACAGCCTGCTCATCCAACACAATCAACAGACAGCCTGCTCATCCAACACAATCAATACACAGCCTGCTCATCCAACACAATCAATAAACAGCCTGCTCATCCAACACAATCAATAAACAGCCTGCTCATCCAACACAATCAACAGACAGCCTGCTCATTCAACACAATCAATAAACAGCCTGCTCATCCAACACAATCAACAGACAGCCTGCTCATCCAACACAATCAATAAACAGTCTGCTCATCCAACACAATCAATAAACAGCCTGCTCATCCAACACAATCAATAAACAGCCTGCTCATCCAACACAATAAATAAACAGCCTGCTCATCCAACACAATCAACAGACAGCCTGCTCATCCAACACAATCAACAGACAGCCTGCTCATCCAACACAATCAACAGACAGCCAGCTCATCCAACACAATCAACAGACAGCCTGCTCATTCAACACAATCAATAAACAGGCTGCTCATCCAACACAATCAACAGACAGCCTGCTCATTCAACACAATCAACAGACAGCCTGCTCATCCAACACAATCAACAGACATCTTACCCATGCAACACAATCAACAGACATCTTACCCATGCAACACAATCAACAGACAGCTTCATCACGATGAAGGCCAACTACGATCACGATCAAGCACTTTGAATTCATGTGTTCTAAAAGACCAGGCCCCTTGAGCCCCAACAAAGCCAGTGACTTTTCTAAACCAACCGTTGAGAGCTGCTTGATGAAGGGAACCATGGGAGCGAGAGGTGTCACTCAAAATATAATCTGCTGTCAAGGAGGGGGGTTATTGGTACGGAAACGTCACTCACGGCTGAAATGGTGGTGGCCTTCTTGGACAAGGTCAGGTGTCCCTCTAGAACTTACCCTGTCACTGGTCCTGTTATAGGGTCATCACAGTCTCTCATGGCCCCAGAGACGTATATAATCACTATTAGAGCAGAGAACAGAGAAAGAGAGAGATAGACATGGAGAGGGAGAGAATGAGATAGATGGAGATGCCGAGAAAGAGAGGAACATGTAATGGGTAGAAAGAGATAGACATGGAGAGGGAGAGAATGAGATAGATGGAGATGCCGAGAAAGAGAGGAACATGTAATGGGTAGAAAGAGATAGACATGGAGAGGGAGAGAACAAGAAAGAGAGGAACAATGTATTTATAAAGCACTTTTTACAGTTGTCACAAAGTGCTAGAAGGAGAGACTATAACTTTTTGCACACTGTTACAACACTGTATGTAGACATAATATGACATTTGAAATGTCTTTATTATTTTGGAACTCCTGTGAGTGTAATGTTTACTGTAAATATGTATTTTTAATTTCACTTTTGTTTATTATCTACTTCACTTTCTTTGGCAATGTTAACATATGTTTCCAATGCCAATAAATACATTAAGTTGAATGTAATTTAATTGTGATAAAGGGAGAAATGGAGACAGATCGAAAGAGAGTAAAGAGAAATACACTGAGCAAAAATATAAACCCAACATGTAAAGTGTTGGTCCCATGATTCAAGGGATGAAATAAAATGTTCAATCATGCAAAAAGCATATTTCTCTCAAATTCTGTGTTCACATTTTTTTACATTCCTATTAATGAGCATGTCTCCTTTGCCAAGATAATCCATCCACCTGACAGGTGAGGCATATCAAGCAGCTGATTAAACAGCATTATCATTACACAGGTGCACCTTGTGCTAGGGACAATAAAGGGACATTCAAATGTGCAGTTTTGTCTAACAACACAATGCCACAGATGTCTCAAGCTTTTAGGGAGAGTACAATTGGCATGCTGACTGCAGGCATTTCCCCCAGAGCTGTTGCCAGATAATCAAATGTTAATTTCTCTACCATAAGCCGCCTCCAATGTCATTTGGAGAATTTGGCAGTGCGTCCAACCGGCTTCACAAACACAGAGCACGTGTAACCACGCCAGCCAAGGACATCCACATCGGGCTTCTTCACCTGTCTGAGACGAGACACCCATACAGCTGATGAAACTGTGGGTTTGCACATCCGAAGAATTTCTGCACAAACTGTCAAAAACCATCTCAGGGAAGATCATCTACGTGCTGGTCATTCTCACCAGGGTCTTGACCTGACTACTGTTCTGCATCGTAACTGACTTCAGTGGGCAAATGCTCACCTTCGATGGCTACTGGCACGCTGGAGAAGTGGCTCTTCACGGATGAATCCCGGTTTCAACTATGCCAGGCAGATGGTTGACAGCTTGTATGAGGTCGTGTGAGCGAGTGGTGTGCTGATGTCAACGTTGTGAACAGAGTGCCCCATGGTGGCGGTGGGGTTATGGTATGGGCAGGCTTTGAGCATGTTTGCGATGCATGTTTGGGATGCTCTGGAGCGACATGTACGACAGCGTGTTCCAGTTCCCACCAATATTCAGCAACTTTCTACAGCCATTGAAAAGAAGTGGGACAACATTTCACAAGCTACAATCAACAGCCTGATCAACTCTATGCGAAGGAGATATTGCGCTGCATGAGACAAATGGTTGTCCCACCAGATACTGCCTCGTTTTCTGATCCACACCCCTACCTTTATTTTTAAAGATATCTTTAACTAACAGATGCATATCTGTATTCCCAGTCATGTGAAATACATAGTTTAGGGCCTAATGAATTCATTTAAATGTATTGATTTCCTTTTATGAACTGGAACTCAGTAAAATCTTTGAAATTGTTGCATGTTGGGTTTATATTTTTGTTCAGAGAGGGAGAAAGAGAGGAAAAATATTCAACAGCCTTTCTCCTTCAATGCCTGTACCTGCTCCACTGTGATATGATGTCGTTATGGGAATGTGCTCTTTCTTAGGTAACATAAACCACTTTTCTAAGGGCTTTTGCCACATTTAAGACCTGGGAGGAAAGCACATTTCAGTGTAAAAAAAACAGAGAATCCAAGCGAGAGAAGGAGAGAGAGAGGGAGTATGAGTGAGTAAGAAAACAAGAGAGTAAGAGAGGGAGTGAGTGAATAAGTAAGTGAGAGAGAGAGAGAGAATGAGAAGGGAGAGGAAGAGTGAGAGAGACTGAGGGGGAGGGAGAGAATATGTTTTTACTTAGTTTGTTCGTTCCCTGGCTTCTGAGTGCTGCCATTTCAGGAACCCATCAGAATGGGTATGTTTCCGGCCAATCAACTCACCTCTAAAAGTACTTAAAGCGTAGAAATAACCTACCATTTGCCGTTGTATTCTCGTCCACTGTCATATTCTACAAGACTTGATACAGCCTTGGCTTTCAAGCCATCGATATGTTACCTGGCCAACCTTGTGTGAAGTGTCAATCACTTTTGGCATAGCATTAAAAGTGCACACAACTGCCTCCCGAGTGGCACAGCGGTCTCAGGCACTGCAGTGATTTGAGGCGTCATTACAGATCCGGGTTCGATGAGGGGGCGCATAATTGGCCCAACGTCGTCCAGGTCAGGGGAGGCCTCCCGAGTGGCACAGCGGTCACAGGCACTGCAGTGCTTTGAGGCGTCATTACAGATCCGGGTACGATGAGGGGGCGCACAATTGGCCCAGCGTTGTCCAGGTCAGGGGAGGCCTCCCGAGTGGCACAGCGGTCTAAGGCACTGCAGTGATTTGAGGCGTCATTACAGATCCGGGTTCGATGAGGGGGCGCACAATTGGCCCAGCGTCGTCCAGGTCAGGGGAGGCCCCCCGGGATGTCCTTGTTCTATTGTGCTCTAGCGAATGCCTCCCGGGATGTCCTTGTTCTATTGTGCTCTAGCGACTCGTGTGGCGGGCCCGGGCGCATGCACGCTGACATGGTCGCCAGTTGTACCTCCTACACATTGCTGAGGCTGGCTTCCGGGTTAAGGGAGCAGTGTGTCAAGAAGCAATGCGACTTGGCAGGGTGGTGTTTCGGAGGACACATGGCTCTCGACCTTCGCCTCTCCCGAGTCCATACTCCCGAGTCGGGAGTCCCGAGTCACCTCTGCCGAGAGTTGCAGCGATGGACAAAACTGTAACTACCAATTGGATATCATGAAATTGGGAAGGAAAAGGGGGTTAAAGTACAAATATCTCTATATTTTTTTAAGTGCACCCAACTAGCTATTTAAACCTAAATCCAGTGTTTGAGTTTGCAAATTCCCTCCAACTTGGGGGAAAGGTCTTGAGACTACACTACTCAGACAGCCTCAAGATTTGAATTGTTGCATCACACTAAATCATTCATGCTTTGGGGAAGCTGATTCTCTGCTTTGTGGGCCATCTACTGTTGGTTTTCATTGTTTTAGCCGGCTGTGTTTTCAATGCGACTCTCCTCTGTGTTGCTTGAGCAGCGTACAAAATACCCACTTGTCTTTAGTCTGTTTGGAAGTGCGCTGTGGAGCAATATGGAAATGAATAGTTAATGGGGTTTGTGGGACACATTTTGAAACAAGCTAAATATTTGTCATATTTTGTGCTGCTTTAGACTTCAACTCTCCCCTAGGTTCTTTTTTTATTGAATACTTTCTGTTTTTTCTCTTTTCCTTTAGAATCTTATCATTGTGACCTCATCACATTGAAGGGCCATGCACTGCAGCGCTACACTGTATGACAGGGAATCTGATGAATCAGACGTGACTGGGACATGAACATCAAACAGAGCACAACACGTAATTCCTCACCAAAGAACCTCTGGAATGAGAGCGAGAGAGAGAGAGAGAGAGAGAGAGAGAGGGGCGAGAGAGGATGTGCAATAGAGGATATATGATAGGACTGAGCTGATTGGCTGAACGAGGGGCCAATAGAGTGCTAATAAATGCAGCGGAAATCATGTCAATCATGAACTGCCCCGGGCCAGTTTTTAATTGCCTGGAATTGTTCGGGACAGACAATTTAGCAGTCTGGCCGTAGATTTAGCTGGGTCAGAGCACTTGATGTGTGAGTAGTGAATTCAGACCTGCCCCCTGACAGGCCCTGCACTCACTCAATGAGGAACTGGCTGAAGAGGGGTGGAAGAACAACCTTTTGAGTATTATACCGTAGTTAAAGGGCCAATCCGGAGTTGCTACATCCATTATTGGACTGTTAAATTAATCATATAATAGCCACTGATTCTTGAAGAATATAACTTATAAATGCTTCATCAGCTTAGTTCAACTGTCGAACCCCATCAGAATATAATATAAGCTTGTTTTACTTCAATGTTTAAAAAAAAGTCAATATAAACAAACACTGTATAATGTCAAAATATGGTTTAAACTATCATTGTGACGTCATGGATGGTCAGTCCTTGCATCCATCACTTTGTCCAGGAATGTGAGAGTGGTTATATTTCTCAAGCTCCATTCTTCAGGTGTTTACCAAAACATGTGGCGGGGTGATCCCAGTTGTTACTGTTTGAACTCCAGATTGGCTCTTTATGCTATACTCATGGACAGTGAATTCTTGTCACAATCAGCAAAATTGTATTTGAATAATAATAAATAGATATATATTGCCACATGCCACAGATAAGTGCAGTGAAATGTGTTGTTTTACAGGGTCAGCCATACAGAACTGGAGACACCGCGTCATTTTTTACAGCGTAAGGTAGCTAGCAGTAGAGTGTGTGAGCACAACTGTAGCTAGCTAGCTAAGCATCTTGTCTAACTGTGGTGCGAGGCAGCAAAGCATCCCCAAAATCATCCCACTACCACCACCATGTTTGCCCGTTGGTACGAGGTTCTTACTGTGGAATGAAGTGGTTTTCGCCAGACATAATGGGACCCATGTCATCTAAAAAGTTTTGTCAAGTTTTGTCAAAAAGCACCTGGAAGCATCTGGATGATCATCAAGGCTTCTGGAAGAATGTTCTATGGACAGATGGGTCAAAAGTATAACTTTTTGGAAGACACGGGTCCCAAATGGTTACTTGAAAACGGTTAAAGTCTACATGAAAATGGTTCAAGTCTACATGAAAATGGTTCAAGTCTACATGAAAATGGTTAAAGTCTACATGAAAATGGTTAAAGTCTACATGAAAATGGTTCAAAGCAACACATTTTAAGTTCTGGCCTAGTCAAAGTCCAGTCGCTGAGTTAAAGCAGTTCTGCATGCGAGAGCGGGCCAAAATGTATCCACAGTGATGTGAGAGACTGATCAACAACTACAGGAAGCATTTGGCTGGAATCGTTGCAGCTAAAGGTGGCACAACCAGTTATTGAGAGTAAGGGGGCAATTGCCTTATCACACAGGGGAATTGGGTGTTGCATAACTTTGTTAGTTAAATTAATTAAATAACTATACTTTTTTTGTGTTATTTGTAAACTAAGGTTCCCTTTATCTAATATTAGGTTTTGGTTGAAGATCTGATAACATTCAGTATCAAAAATATGCACAAATATAGAAAATCCAAAATGGGCAAATCCTTCACAGCGCTGTATTTACAGTGAATTACTACCTCACCACTCTTTGTTAGCAAATGGGACGTCTCCTGGAATTTGGACTTTTTTAAATGTTTGTGACGTCTCCACTTCCCAAGAGTACAGTACTGCATTTTTCCATTCCACACAGGGATGAAGGGTGCTGCTCTTGGGACAGATCATATCTGTTTAACCTGAGTTTTGCTGTTATTGGTCTCGCATGTCAAACATGTCTTAGCTGCTGTTTGTCTCTTTTTATTGGTCTGGCATGTCAAACATGTCTTAGCTGCTGTTTGTCTCTTTTTATTGGTCTGGCAGGTCAAACATGTCTTAGCTGCTGTTTGTCTCTTTTTATTGGTCTGGCAGGTCAAACATGTCTTAGCTGCTGTTTGTCTCTTTTTATTGGTCTGGCATGTCAAACATGTCTTAGCTGCTGTTTGTCTCTTTTTATTGGTCTGGCATGTCAAACATGTCTTAGCTGCTGTTTGTCTCTTTTTATTGGTCTGGCATGTCAAACATGTCTTAGCTGCTGTTTGTCTCTTTTTATTGGTCTGGCATGTCAAACATGTCTTAGCTGCTGTTTGTCTCTTTTTATTGGTCTGGCAGGTCAAACATGTCTTAGCTGCTGTTTGTCTCTTTTTATTGGTCTGGCATGTCAAACATGTCTTAGCTGCTGTTTGTCTCTTTTTATTGGTCTGGCATGTCAAACATGTCAAACATGTCTTAGCTGCTGTTTGTCTATTTTATTGGTCTGGCATGTCAAACATGTCTTAGCTGCTGTTTGTCTCTTTTTATTGGTCTGGCAGGTCAAACATGTCTTAGCTGCTGTTTGTCTCTTTTTATTGGTCTGGCATGTCAAACATGTCTTAGCTGCTGTTTGTCTCTTTTTATTGGTCTGGCAGGTCAAACATGTCTTAGCTGCTGTTTGTCTCTTTTTATTGGGTTGGCAGGTCAAACATGTCTTAGCTGCTGTTTGTCTCTTTTTATTGGTCTCGCATGTCAAACATGTCTTAGCTGCTGTTTGTCTCTTTTTATTGGTCTGGCATGTCAAACATGTCTTAGCTGCTGTTTGTCTCTTTTTATTGGTCTGGCATGTCAAACATGTCTTAGCTGCTGTTTGTCTCTTTTTATTGGTCTGGCATGTCAAACATGTCTTAGCTGCTGTTTGTCTCTTTTTATTGGTCTGGCAGGTCAAACATGTCTTAGCTGCTGTTTGTCTCTTTTTATTGGTCTGGCAGGTCAAACATGTCTTAGCTGCTGTTTGTCTCTTTTTATTGGTCTGGCAGGTCAAACATGTCTTAGCTGCTGTTTGTCTCTTTTTATTGGTCTGGCATGTCAAACATGTCTTAGCTGCTGTTTGTCTCTTTTTATTGGTCTGGCATGTCAAACATGTCTTAGCTGCTGTTTGTCTCTTTTTATTGGTCTGGCATGTCAAACATGTCTTAGCTGCTGTTTGTCTCTTTTTATTGGTCTGGCATGTCAAACATGTCTTAGCTGCTGTTTGTCTCTTTTTATTGGTCTGGCAGGTCAAACATGTCTTAGCTGCTGTTTGTCTCTTTTTATTGGTCTGGCAGGTCAAACATGTCTTAGCTGCTGTTTGTCTCTTTTTATTGGTCTGGCAGGTCAAACATGTCTTAGCTGCTGTTTGTCTCTTTTTATTGGTCTGGTTTGTCTCTTTTTATGTCAAACATGTCTTAGCTGCTGTTTGTCTCTTTTTATTGGTCTGGCATGTCAAACATGTCTTAGCTGCTGTTTGTCTCTTTTTATTGGTCTGGCATGTCAAACATGTCTTAGCTGCTGTTTGTCTCTTTTTATTGGTCTGGCAGGTCAAACATGTCTTAGCTGCTGTTTGTCTCTTTTTATTGGTCTGGCATGTCAAAACATGTCTTAGCTGCTGTTTGTCTCTTTTTATTGGTCTGGCATGTCAAACATGTCTTAGCTGCTGTTTGTCTCTTTTTATTGGTCTGGCATGTCAAACATGTCTTAGCTGCTGTTTGTCTCTTTTTATTGGTCTGGCATGTCAAACATGTCTTAGCTGCTGTTTGTCTCTTTTTATTGGTATTGGTCTGGCAGGTCAAACATGTCTTAGCTGCTGTTTGTCTCTTTTTATTGGTCTGGCATGTCAAACATGTCTTAGCTGCTGTTTGTCTCTTTTTATTGGTCTGGCATGGTCAAACATGTCTTAGCTGCTGTTTGTCTCTTTTTATTGGTCTGGCATGTCAAACATGTCTTAGCTGCTGTTTGTCTCTTTTTATTGGTCTGGCATGTCAAACATGTCTTAGCTGCTGTTTGTCTCTTTTTATTGGTCTGGCAGGTCAAACATGTCTTAGCTGCTGTTTGTCTCTTTTTATTGGTCTGGCATGTCAAACATGTCTTAGCTGCTGTTTGTCTCTTTTTATTGGTCTGGCATGTCAAACATGTCTTAGCTGCTGTTTGTCTCTTTTTATTGGTCTGGCATGTCAAACATGTCTTAGCTGCTGTTTGTCTCTTTTTATTGGTCTGGCATGTCAAACATGTCTTAGCTGCTGTTTGTCTCTTTTTATTGGTCTGGCATGTCAAACATGTCTTAGCTGCTGTTTGTCTCTTTTTATTGGTCTGGCATGTCAAACATGTCTTAGCTGCTGTTTGTCTCTTTTTATTGGTCTGTCTCTTTTTATTGGTCTGCAGGTCAAACATGTCTTAGCTGCTGTTTGTCTCTTTTTATTGGTCTGGCATGTCAAACATGTCTTAGCTGCTGTTTGTCTCTTTTTATTGGTCTGGCAGGTCAAACATGTCTTAGCTGCTGTTTGTCTCTTTTTATTGGTCTGGCATGTCAAACATGTCTTAGCTGCTGTTTGTCTCTTTTATTGGTCTGGCATGTCAAACATGTCTTAGCTGCTGTTTGTCTCTTTTTATTGGTCTGGCATGTCAAACATGTCTTAGCTGCTGTTTGTCTCTTTTTATTGGTCTGGCATGTCAAACATGTCTTAGCTGCTGTTTGTCTCTTTTTATTGGTCTGGCATGTCAAACATGTCTTAGCTGCTGTTTGTCTCTTTTTATTGGTCTGGCATGTCAAACATGTCTTAGCTGCTGTTTGTCTCTTTTTATTGGTCTGGCATGTCAAACATGTCTTAGCTGCTGTTTGTCTCTTTTTATTGGTCTGGCATGTCAAACATGTCTTAGCTGCTGTTTGTCTCTTTTTATTGGTCTGGCATGTCAAACATGTCTTAGCTGCTGTTTGTCTCTTTTTATTGGTCTGGCATGTCAAACATGTCTTAGCTGCTGTTTGTCTCTTTTTATTGGTCTGGCATGTCAAACATGTCTTAGCTGCTGTTTGTCTCTTTTTATTGGTCTGGCATGTCAAACATGTCTTAGCTGCTGTTTGTCTCTTTTTATTGGTCTGGCATGTCAAACATGTCTTAGCTGCTGTTTGTCTCTTTTTATTGGTCTGGCATGTCAAACATGTCTTAGCTGCTGTTTGTCTCTTTTTATTGGTCTGGCATGTCAAACATGTCTTAGCTGCTGTTTGTCTCTTTTTATTGGTCTGGCATGTCAAACATGTCTTAGCTGCTGTTTGTCTCTTTTTTTGTTGGTCTGGCATGTCAAACATGTCTTAGCTGCTGTTTGTCTCTTTTTATTGGTCTGGCAGGTCAAACATGTCTTAGCTGCTGTTTGTCTCTTTTTATTGGTCTCGCATGTCAAACATGTCTTAGCTGCTGTTTGTCTCTTTTTATTGGTCTGGCAGGTCAAACATGTCTTAGCTGCTGTTTGTCTCTTTTAATTGGTCTGGCAGGTCAAACATGTCTTAGCTGCTGTTTGTCTCTTTTTATTGGTCTGGCATGTCAAACATGTCTTAGCTGCTGTTTGTCTCTTTTTATTGGTCTCGCATGTCAAACATGTCTTAGCTGCTGTTTGTCTCTTTTTATTGGTCTGGCATGTCAAACATGTCTTAGCTGCTGTTTGTCTCTTTTTATTGGTCTGGCATGTCAAACATGTGGTCTGGCTTCAAACTGTCTTAGCTGTTTGTCTCTTTTTATTGGTCTGGCATGTCAAACATGTCTTAGCTGCTGTTTGTCTCTTTTTATTGGTCTGGCATGTCAAACATGTCTTAGCTGCTGTTTGTCTCTTTTTATTGGTCTGGCATGTCAAACATGTCTTAGCTGCTGTTTGTCTCTTTTTATTGGTCTGGCATGTCAAACATGTCTTAGCTGCTGTTTGTCTCTTTTTATTGGTCTGGCAGGTCAAACATGTCTTAGCTGCTGTTTGTCTCTTTTTATTGGTCTGGCAGGTCAAACATGTCTTAGCTGCTGTTTGTCTCTTTTTATTGGTCTGGCATGTCAAACATGTCTTAGCTGCTGTTTGTCTCTTTTTATTGGTCTGGCATGTCAAACATGTCTTAGCTGCTGTTTGTCTCTTTTTATTGGTCTCGCATGTCAAACATGTCTTAGCTGCTGTTTGTCTCTTTTTATTGGTCTGGCATGTCAAACATGTCTTAGCTGCTGTTTGTCTCTTTTTATTGGTCTCGCATGTCAAACATGTCTTAGCTGCTGTTTGTCTCTTTTTATTGGTCTCGCATGTCAAACATGTCTTAGCTGCTGTTTGTCTCTTTTTATTGGTCTGGCATGTCAAACATGTCTTAGCTGCTGTTTGTCTCTTTTTATTGGTCTGGCATGTCAAACATGTCTTAGCTGCTGTTTGTCTCTTTTTATTGGTCTGGCAGGTCAAACATGTCTTAGCTGCTGTTTGTCTCTTTTTATTGGTCTGGCAGGTCAAACATGTCTTAGCTGCTGTTTGTCTTGTCTCTTTTTATTGGTCTGGCATGTCAAACATGTCTTAGCTGCTGTTTGTCTCTTTTTATTGGTCTGGCATGTCAAACATGTCTTAGCTGCTGTTTGTCTCTTTTTATTGGTCTGGCATGTCAAACATGTCTTAGCTGCTGTTTGTCTCTTTTTATTGGTCTGGCATGTCAAACATGTCTTAGCTGCTGTTTGTCTCTTTTTATTGGTCTGGCATGTCAAACATGTCTTAGCTGCTGTTTGTCTCTTTTTATTGGTCTGGCATGTCAAACATGTCTTAGCTGCTGTTTGTCTCTTTTTATTGGTCTGGCATGTCAAACATGTCTTAGCTGCTGTTTGTCTCTTTTTATTGGTCTGGCATGTCAAACATGTCTTAGCTGCTGTTTGTCTCTTTTTATTGGTCTGGCAGGTCAAACATGTCTTAGCTGCTGTTTGTCTCTTTTTATTGGTCTGGCATGTCAAACATGTCTTAGCTGCTGTTTGTCTCTTTTTATTGGTCTGGCAGGTCAAACATGTCTTAGCTGCTGTTTGTCTCTTTTTTGTCTCTTTTTATTGGTCTGGCATGTCAAACATGTCTTAGCTGCTGTTTGTCTCTTTTTATTGGTCTGGCATGTCAAACATGTCTTAGCTGCTGTTTGTCTCTTTTTATTGGTCTGGCATGTCAAACATGTCTTAGCTGCTGTTTGTCTCTTTTTGTCTCTTTTTGGTCTGGCATGTCAAACATGTCTTAGCTGCTGTTTGTCTCTTTTTATTGGTCTGGCATGTCAAACATGTCTTAGCTGCTGTTTGTCTCTTTTTATTGGTCTGGCATGTCAAACATGTCTTAGCTGCTGTTTGTCTCTTTTTATTGGTCTGGCAGGTCAAACATGTCTTAGCTGCTGTTTGTCTCTTTTTATTGGTCTGGCATGTCAAACATGTCTTAGCTGCTGTTTGTCTATTTTATTGGTCTGGCATGTCAAACATGTCTTAGCTGCTGTTTGTCTCTTTTTATTGGTCTGGCAGGTCAAACATGTCTTAGCTGCTGTTTGTCTCTTTTTATTGGTCTGGCAGGTCAAACATGTCTTAGCTGCTGTTTGTCTCTTTTTATTGGTCTGGCATGTCAAACATGTCTTAGCTGCTGTTTGTCTCTTTTTATTGGTCTGGCATGTCAAACATGTCTTAGCTGCTGTTTGTCTCTTTTTATTGGTCTGGCAGGTCAAACATGTCTTAGCTGCTGTTTGTCTCTTTTTATTGGTCTGGCAGGTCAAACATGTCTTAGCTGCTGTTTGTCTGTTTGTCTTTTTATTGGTCTGTTTGTCTCTTTTTATTGTCTGGCAAACATGTCTTAGCTGCTGTTTGTCTCTTTTTATTGGTCTGGCATGTCAAACATGTCTTAGCTGCTGTTTGTCTCTTTTTATTGGTCTGGCATGTCAAACATGTCTTAGCTGCTGTTTGTCTCTTTTTATTGGTCTGGCATGTCAAACATGTCTTAGCTGCTGTTTGTCTCTTTTTATTGGTCTGGCATGTCAAACATGTCTTAGCTGCTGTTTGTCTCTTTTTATTGGTCTGGCATGTCAAACATGTCTTAGCTGCTGTTTGTCTCTTTTTATTGGTCTGGCATGTCAAACATGTCTTAGCTGCTGTTTGTCTCTTTTTATTGGTCTGGCATGTCAAACATGTCTTAGCTGCTGTTTGTCTCTTTTTATTGGTCTGGCATGTCAAACATGTCTTAGCTGCTGTTTGTCTCTTTTTATTGGTCTGGCATGTCAAACATGTCTTAGCTGCTGTTTGTCTCTTTTTATTGGTCTGGCATGTCAAACATGTCTTAGCTGCTGTTTGTCTCTTTTTATTGGTCTGGCATGTCAAACATGTCTTAGCTGCTGTTTGTCTCTTTTTATTGGTCTGGCATGTCAAACATGTCTTAGCTGCTGTTTGTCTCTTTTTATTGGTCTGGCATGTCAAACATGTCTTAGCTGCTGTTTGTCTCTTTTTATTGGTCTGGCATGTCAAACATGTCTTAGCTGCTGTTTGTCTCTTTTTATTGGTCTGGCATGTCAAACATGTCTTAGCTGCTGTTTGTCTCTTTTTATTGGTCTGGCATGTCAAACATGTCTTAGCTGCTGTTTGTCTCTTTTTAACAAACATGTCTTAGCTGCTGTTTGTCTCTTTTTATTGGTCAAACATGGCAGGTCAAACATGTCTTAGCTGCTGTTTGTCTCTTTTTATTGGTCTGGCATGTCAAACATGTCTTAGCTGCTGTTTGTCTCTTTTTATTGGTCTGGCATGTCAAACATGTCTTAGCTGCTGTTTGTCTCTTTTTATTGGTCTGGCATGTCAAACATGTCTTAGCTGCTGTTTGTCTCTTTTTATTGGTCTGGCAGGTCAAACATGTCTTAGCTGCTGTTTGTCTCTTTTTATTGGTCTGGCATGTCAAACATGTCTTAGCTGCTGTTTGTCTCTTTTTATTGGTCTGGCATGTCAAACATGTCTTAGCTGCTGTTTGTCTCTTTTTATTGGTCTGGCATGTCAAACATGTCTTAGCTGCTGTTTGTCTCTTTTTATTGGTCTGGCATGTCAAACATGTCTTAGCTGCTGTTTGTCTCTTTTTATTGGTCTGGCATGTCAAACATGTCTTAGCTGCTGTTTGTCTCTTTTTATTGGTCTGGCATGTCAAACATGTCTTAGCTGCTGTTTGTCTCTTTTTATTGGTCTGGCAGGTCAAACATGTCTTAGCTGCTGTTTGTCTCTTTTTATTGGTCTGGCAGGTCAAACATGTCTTAGCTGCTGTTTGTCTCTTTTTATTGGTCTGGCAGGTCAAACATGTCTTAGCTGCTGTTTGTCTCTTTTTATTGGTCTGGCATGTCAAACATGTCTTAGCTGCTGTTTGTCTCTTTTTATTGGTCTGGCATGTCAAACATGTCTTAGCTGCTGTTTGTCTCTTTTTATTGGTCTGGCATGTCAAACATGTCTTTTTTAGCTGCTGTTTGTCTCTTTGTATTGGTCTGGCATGTCAAACATGTCTTAGCTGCTGTTTGTCTCTTTTTATTGGTCTGGCATGTCAAACATGTCTTAGCTGCTGTTTGTCTCTTTTTATTGGTCTGGCATGTCAAACATGTCTTAGCTGCTGTTTGTCTCTTTTTATTGGTCTGGCATGTCAAACATGTCTTAGCTGCTGTTTGTCTCTTTTTATTGGTCTGGCATGTCAAACATGTCTTAGCTGCTGTTTGTCTCTTTTTATTGGTCTGGCATGTCAAACATGTCTTAGCTGCTGTTTGTCTCTTTTTATTGGTCTGGCATGTCAAACATGTCTTAGCTGCTGTTTGTCTCTTTTTATTGGTCTGGCATGTCAAACATGTCTTAGCTGCTGTTTGTCTCTTTTTATTGGTCTGGCATGTCAAACATGTCTTAGCTGCTGTTTGTCTCTTTTTATTGGTCTGGCATGTCAAACATGTCTTAGCTGCTGTTTGTCTCTTTTTATTGGTCTGGCATGTCAAACATGTCTTAGCTGCTGTTTGTCTCTTTTTATTGGTCTGGCATGTCAAACATGTCTTAGCTGCTGTTTGTCTCTTTTTATTGGTCTGGCAGGTCAAACATGTCTTAGCTGCTGTTTGTCTCTTTTTATTGGTCTGGCATGTCAAACATGTCTTAGCTGCTGTTTGTCTCTTTTTCAAACATGTCTTAGCTGCTGTTTGTCTCTTTTTATTGGTCTGGCAGGTCAAACATGTCTTAGCTGCTGTTTGTCTCTTTTTATTGGTCTGGCAGGTCAAACATGTCTTAGCTGCTGTTTGTCTCTTTTTATTGGTCTGGCATGTCAAACATGTCTTAGCTGCTGTTTGTCTCTTTTTATTGGTCTGGCATGTCAAACATGTCTTAGCTGCTGTTTGTCTCTTTTTATTGGTCTGGCATGTCAAACATGTCTTAGCTGCTGTTTGTCTCTTTTTATTGGTCTGGCATGTCAAACATGTCTTAGCTGCTGTTTGTCTCTTTTTATTGGTCTGGCATGTCAAACATGTCTTAGCTGCTGTTTGTCTCTTTTTATTGGTCAAACATGTCTTAGCTGCTGTTTGTCTCTTTTTATTGGTCAAAAACATGTCTTAGCTGCTGTTTGTCTCTTTTATTGGTCTGGCATGTCAAACATGTCTTAGCTGCTGTTTGTCTCTTTTTATTGGTCTGGCATGTCAAACATGTCTTAGCTGCTGTTTGTCTCTTTTTATTGGTCTGGCAGGTCAAACATGTCTTAGCTGCTGTTTGTCTCTTTTTATTGGTCTGGCAGGTCAAACATGTCTTAGCTGCTGTTTGTCTCTTTTTATTGGTCTGGCATGTCAAACATGTCTTAGCTGCTGTTTGTCTCTTTTTATTGGTCTGGCATCAAACATGTCAAAAACATGTCTTAGCTGCTGTTTGTCTCTTTTTATTGGTCTGGCAAACATGTCAAACATGTCTTAGCTGCTGTTTGTCTCTTTTTATTGGTCTGGCATGTCAAACATGTCTTAGCTGCTGTTTGTCTCTTTTTATTGGTCTGGCAGGTCAAACATGTCTTAGCTGCTGTTTGTCTCTTTTTATTGGTCTGGCATGTCAAACATGTCTTAGCTGCTGTTTGTCTCTTTTTATTGGTCTGGCATGTCAAACATGTCTTAGCTGCTGTTTGTCTCTTTTTATTGGTCTGGCATGTCAAACATGTCTTAGCTGCTGTTTGTCTCTTTTTATTGGTCTGGCATTGGTCTGGCATGTCAAACATGTCTTAGCTGCTGTTTGTCTCTTTTTATTGGTCTGGCATGTCAAACATGTCTTAGCTGCTGTTTGTCTCTTTTTATTGGTCTGGCATGTCAAACATGTCTTAGCTGCTGTTTGTCTCTTTTTATTGGTCTGGCAGGTCAAACATGTCTTAGCTGCTGTTTGTCTCTTTTTATTGGTCTGGCATGTCAAACATGTCTTAGCTGCTGTTTGTCTCTTTTTATTGGTCTGGCATGTCAAACATGTCTTAGCTGCTGTTTGTCTCTTTTTATTGGTCTGGCATGTCAAACATGTCTTAGCTGCTGTTTGTCTCTTTTTATTGGTCTGGCATGTCAAACATGTCTTAGCTGCTGTTTGTCTCTTTTTATTGGTCTGGCATGTCAAACATGTCTTAGCTGCTGTTTGTCTCTTTTTGTCTCTTTTTATTGGTCTGGCATGTCAAACATGTCTTAGCTGCTGTTTGTCTCTTTTTATTGGTCTGGCATGTCAAACATGTCTTAGCTGCTGTTTGTCTCTTTTTATTGGTCTGGCATGTCAAACATGTCTTAGCTGCTGTTTGTCTCTTTTTATTGGTCTGGCATGTCAAACATGTCTTAGCTGCTGTTTGTCTCTTTTTATTGGTCTGGCAGGTCAAACATGTCTTAGCTGCTGTTTGTCTCTTTTTATTGGTCTGGCATGTCAAACATGTCTTAGCTGCTGTTTGTCTCTTTTTATTGGTCTGGCAGGTCAAACATGTCTTAGCTGCTGTTTGTCTATTTTATTGGTCTGGCATGTCAAACATGTCTTAGCTGCTGTTTGTCTCTTTTTATTGGTCTGGCAGGTCAAACATGTCTTAGCTGCTGTTTGTCTCTTTTTATTGGTCTGGCATTTGTCAAAAACATGTCTTAGCTGCTGTTTGTCTCTTTTTATTGGTCTGGCATGTCAAACATGTCTTAGCTGCTGTTTGTCTCTTTTTATTGGTCTGGCATGTCAAACATGTCTTAGCTGCTGTTTGTCTCTTTTTATTGGTCTGGCAGGTCAAACATGTCTTAGCTGCTGTTTGTCTCTTTTTATTGGTCTGGCATGTCAAACATGTCTTAGCTGCTGTTTCTCTTTTTATTGTCTCTTTTTATTGTTTGTCTCTTTTTATTGGTCTGGCATGTCAAACATGTCTTAGCTGCTGTTTGTCTCTTTTTATTGGTCTGGCATGTCAAACATGTCTTAGCTGCTGTTTGTCTCTTTTTATTGGTCTGGCATGTCAAACATG
The DNA here is from genome assembly GCF_034236695.1 of Oncorhynchus nerka. NCBI lineage: Eukaryota > Metazoa > Chordata > Actinopteri > Salmoniformes > Salmonidae > Oncorhynchus > Oncorhynchus nerka. Next base: position 32,849,875 of record NC_088421.1, read on the forward strand.
TCTTTTTTAGCTGCTGTTTGTCTCTTTTTATTGGTCTGGCAGGTCAAACATGTCTTAGCTGCTGTTTGTCTCTTTTTATTGGTCTGGCATGTCAAACATGTCTTAGCTGCTGTTTGTCTCTTTTTATTGGTCTGGCATGTCAAACATGTCTTAGCTGCTGTTTGTCTCTTTTTATTGGTCTGGCATGTCAAACATGTCTTAGCTGCTGTTTGTCTCTTTTTATTGGTCTGGCATGTCAAACATGTCTTAGCTGCTGTTTGTCTCTTTTTATTGGTCTGGCATGTCAAACATGTCTTAGCTGCTGTTTGTCTCTTTTTATTGGTCTGGCATGTCAAACATGTCTTAGCTGCTGTTTGTCTCTTTTTTATTGGTCTGGCATGTCAAACATGTCTTAGCTGCTGTTTGTCTCTTTTTATTGGTCTGGCATGTCAAACATGTCTTAGCTGCTGTTTGTCTCTTTTTATTGGTCTGGCATGTCAAACATGTCTTAGCTGCTGTTTGTCTCTTTTTATTGGTCTGGCATGTCAAACATGTCTTAGCTGCTGTTTGTCTCTTTTTATTGGTCTGGCATGTCAAACATGTCTTAGCTGCTGTTTGTCTCTTTTTATTGGTCTGGCATGTCAAACATGTCTTAGCTGCTGTTTGTCTCTTTTTATTGGTCTGGCATGTCAAACATGTCTTAGCTGCTGTTTGTCTCTTTTTTATTGGTCTGGTCAAACTGGCAGCTGTCAAACATGTCTTAGCTGCTGTTTGTCTCTTTTTATTGGTCTGGCATGTCAAACATGTCTTAGCTGCTGTTTGTCTCTTTTTATTGGTCTGGCATGTCAAACATGTCTTAGCTGCTGTTTGTCTCTTTTTATTGGTCTGGCATGTCAAACATGTCTTAGCTGCTGTTTGTCTCTTTTTATTGGTCTGGCATGTCAAACATGTCTTAGCTGCTGTTTGTCTCTTTTTATTGGTCTGGCAGGTCAAACATGTCTTAGCTGCTGTTTGTCTATTTTATTGGTCTGGCATGTCAAACATGTCTTAGCTGCTGTTTGTCTCTTTTTATTGGTCTGGCAGGTCAAACATGTCTTAGCTGCTGTTTGTCTCTTTTTATTGGTCTGGCATGTCAAACATGTCTTAGCTGCTGTTTGTCTCTTTTTATTGGTCTGGCATGTCAAACATGTCTTAGCTGCTGTTTGTCTCTTTTTATTGGTCTGGCATGTCAAACATGTCTTAGCTGCTGTTTGTCTCTTTTTATTGGTCTGGCATGTCAAACATGTCTTAGCTGCTGTTTGTCTCTTTTTATTGGTCTGGCATGTCAAACATGTCTTAGCTGCTGTTTGTCTCTTTTTATTGGTCTGGCAGGTCAAACATGTCTTAGCTGCTGTTTGTCTCTTTTTATTGGTCTGGCATGTCAAACATGTCTTAGCTGCTGTTTGTCTCTTTTTATTGGTCTGGCAGGTCAAACATGTCTTAGCTGCTGTCTGTCGGTGCAAATTATTCTCCAAGCAGAACCCAAACACCTCATAAAAAAGTTAGGTAAGCAAATGGTGGTGTTAAACTTACATGGTTCAACACCGTAGTTATTACATTTTCTTGTGAGCATGATCCTGGTTAGACCTCTGTTTCAATGTATATGTAAAAGTAAAGGTAAATAAACTGGTTTTGAACAGGAATGAACTGATACATTGCAAATGGAGACTACAGGCCACAATGAGAGAACCCTTGAGAAATGTGACATGAAAAGACAATAGTCTATTTTGATATGAACTCTGTAAGGACTCAATTTACATGCATTTCCCTTTTTATTTTCCTGATACATAACCAGTAGCCATTTTGTATTAAAGAAACGATGACTGGAAAGACTGATTTGGAATTGAATACATCTACAAAAGACTGAATACTGAGAGTGCGACTATTTCTCCCTGCTCTGCAGCAATGCCTACCACGTGAAAGGACCACGTCTATTCAGCATGACTACAAAGCTACCAATAATAAAACATGGATTGATATAAGCCAACACTAGGCTATTCTCCTCGCAGAGTCCTTTGGAATTCAAATCTAGGAAATAGAATTTGGATGGACTTTTGCAATCACCCACACCTCTCGCGTTGCCCTATTCATACAGTATCACTCCTAAGAATGTAATATAGTTATCTTTTGATTTTCAAAAGCCATTTCAGATTCGGGGCATATTGGTTATATCTTTCCAATCTTCCCCTTCGTGCTGGGGTTCAGTTGATTTCATACTGTATTACATTATAAGCTGTTCATTTGATGTCTTTGTCACTTCATAAATTGTTAAGTCTATTTGAAAAAAAAAAAATTCATTCTTTTGAGGCTGTCACTTCGTTTTTTTCCCCTGTCATCATTACACTTCACATGGCATAGAAACATATTACAATGAAATGCTCTTCAATGATTATGGGGCAGACAGAAGAGCAGCGACTTCCTCTACACTCTAGACCACCAGTAGGTCTCTTCAATCAGACTAGAGCAGCGACTTCCTCTACACTCTAGACCACCAGTAGGTCTCATCAATCAGACTAGAGCAGCGACTTCCTCTACACTCTAGACCACCAATAGGTCTCATCAATCAGACTAGAGCAGCGACTTCCTCTACACTCTAGACCACCAGTAGGTCTCATCAATCAGACTAGAGCAGCCAACCGGGGTTGGAGTAAAAACCTAAAGGAGGGTGACTCTCCAGGAACAGGGTTGGAGTAAAAACCTAAAGGAGGGTAGCTCTCCAGGAACAGGGTTGGAGTAAAAACCTACAGGAGGGTAGCTCTCCAGGAACAGGGTTGGAGTTTGAACCTACAGGAGGGTGACTCTCCAGGAACAGGGTTGGAGTTAAAACCTACAGGAGGGTAGCTCTCCAGGAACAGGGTTGGGTAAAAACCTACAGGAGGGTAGCTCTCCAGGAACAGGGTTGGAGTTTGAACCTACAGGAGGGTGACTCTCCAGGATCAGGGTTGGAGTTAAAACCTACAGGAGGGTAGCTCTCCAGGAACAGGGTTGGAGTAAAAACCTACAGGAGGGTAGCTCTCCAGGAACAGGGTTGGAGTTTGAACCTACAGGAGGGTGACTCTCCAGGAACAGGGTTGGAGTTAAAACCTACAGGAGGGTAGCTCTCCAGGAACAGGGTTGGAGTAAAAACCTACAGGAGGGTAGCTCTCCAGGAACAGGGTTGGATTAAAAACCTACAGGAGGGTAGCTCTCCAGGAACAGGGTTGGATTACAAACCTACAGGAGGGTAGCTCTCCAGGAACAGGGTTGGAGTTTAAACCTACAGGAGGGTAGCTCTCCAGGAACATGGTTGGAGGTTAACCCTACAGGAGGGTGACTCTCCAGGAACAGGGTTGGAGTTTAAACCTACAGGAGGGTGACTCTCCAGGAACAGGGTTGGAGTTTAAACCTACAGGAGGGTAGTTCTCCAGGAACAGGGTTGGAGTTAAAACCTACAGGAGGGTGACTCTCAATGAACAGGGTTGGAGTTAAAACCTACAGGAGGGTGACTCTCCAGGAACAGGGTTGGAGTTAAAACATACAGGAGGGTGACTCTCCAGGAACAGGATTGGAGTTAAAACCTACCGGAGGGTGACTCTCCAGGAACAGGGTTGGAGTTAAAACCTACAGGAGGGTGACTCTCCAGGAACAGGGTTGGAGTTAAAACCTACAGGAGGGTGACTCTCCATGAACAGGGTTGGAGTTAAAACCTACAGGAGGGTGACTCTCTATGAGCAGGGTTGGAATTAAAACCTACAGGGGGGTGACTCTCCAGGAACAGGGTTGGAGTTAAAACCTACAGGAGGGTGACTCTCCATGAACAGGGTTGGAGTTAAAACCTACAGGAGGGTGACTCTCCATGAACAGGGTTGGAGTTAAAACCTACAGGAGGGTGACTTTCCAGGAACAGGGTTGGAGTTAAAACCTACAGGAGGGTGACTCTCCATGAACAGGGTTGGAGTTAAAACCTACAGGAGGGTGACTCTCCAGGAACAGGGTTGGAGAGCACTGTTATAGAGACTAGACTGCTGAGATTGAGGCTGTACTAATATGGACACCATACACATGTTTGCATCTGTGTACCTGTGATTGCACCTTTGCAAAGTTATCTTCCTGAGTGTATGAACACACTCAGTACACACATGGTATATGATGTACTACTTTATCTTTTGTTTTATGTGTGATGTAACACTTCTTCCTTCTTTCAGATGTATTTGTTTAATCTTTTATGTTTTATCTCCTTCCCCAAAACACACAGGTACAAACGTTCCACCAGTGCAGAAGCTGTGCTGATAAATCTGTCTCTGAGTCTTTTTTGAATTCCTATTCTGAAACCAAACACACTCAAATGAAGTTGAGACGCGGTGGTAGAATCTATTCACGAGTACATCCAGTGGAACTGTTGAATATTTCATCTAGCCACCACTTCCTGCCTAACAATAAACCTAATGAGAACTCACAGCCTCCCGATAGACAACAGCACACACACACACACACACACACACACACACACACACACACGCACACGCACACGCACACGCACACACACACACACACACACACACACACACACACACACACACACACACACACACACACACGCACTCACACGTAACAATTTCATTAGGCCTGTACCCGAGGGTGATGTCTCCTATGGCAGAACACTGTGTGGGAATGATCTATCTATCTGCCTTCCAACCAATCAGCCATTCCCTAACTCATCTCTATAGTCAGGTTGGAGATCTCTAGTCTAGTATAATGGTGAAAGGCTCTAGCACAACAACATTACAACATTGTTTTACCTTTGTATTTAACCATTGTAGTTATGTCACCAAAGCTGACATATAAGTTGTCACTTCTACTTATATTTGACCAGTGTTGTAGCAGGTTGTGCTTGTACTTCTCCTAAAGTGATCATTTGTTGTCTTAAATTGTGAAGCCAGTGATGATGTGACCTGTTGTCTTGTCTGAATAACCTCAGTTTACAATACGTACTTCACCATCTACAGTATATCCACTGTGCTTTATGACCTGAAGGTCCTTGAAAGTTGTGTTGTGGGATTTGGTCAAACGATGACCACTCAGAGCTTGAAAATGTCTCTTCGGTTGTGTCCTTTTTTGATTCACTTGTGTCTGAGCACAATGCATCTGCCTTGCATCATTGTATCGCGAACACACACGCTAGCACACACACTCTACACACACGTACATTGTAATATTGTTGTATGGTGGTGTTATACATGTTGTATTGTAGATATATAGTGGTGTAATAATGGTATATGATGTACTACTTTATATTTTGTTTTATGTGTGATGTAAGTGCCTTAATGTGTTTGGACCCCAGGAAGAGTAGCCGCAGCCTTAGGATCCCTAATAAATACAAATGCAAATTGTCTCCCATAGCTCAATATTCAGCTGCATTTTACAGCTGGGTGTTTTTAGAAGTTGCAGTTTACTCTATCCATGAATCTAGTTTTTTTATATTAGCACCCTAATCCTGTGCCTGGATACTACAATCCTAATGTTCAACACGTTGGGTGTTCAACTCAGAACGTCTCCATTCTACATGACTATATCCTCTGTACATTCAGTGTTATTGAGTCGTGTACCTCTGGTAATCATTGGCATTCAGACAAGCACCGTGTTTATGTTGCCCCTCCATCTGCCATTCCAAGTGTGTGAGATTTATTCATATTGATTGAGATTTATACAGAACGTTTAGGATGCGTCCCAAATTGAACCCTATTCGCTATAGTCCCATAGGCAAAAGTAGTGCACTGTATAGGGAAGAGGGTGCCATTTGGAATGCAGACAGATTTATTTTCTGCTCATGTAAATGCCACGCTTTAACCAGACAAACAAGGCAGACAATTGAGTATTTCCAGCCCAGCTGTCTTGGTGTCAGGCTTGATGTTAAAGAATGAACCACTTGCCCCGCGCTGCCCCACCTCTGTTGGAGAAAACAGGGGAGATTGAATTTATGAAGGCAGGTACAAAGAGGGATGGAGGGATGAAGATGGAGGAGGGGAGCACCTATCCACACACTATAAATGCCAAGTGACAGGCGCTACACCCTATTCCAAATTAAATATGTATTTATAAAACCCAAAGTGCTATACAGAAACCCAGCCTAAAACCCCAAACAGCAAGCAACGCAGATGTAGAAGCACAGTGGCTAGGAAAAACTCCTTGTAAAGGCGGGAAACTAGGAAGAAACCTAGAGAGGAACCAGGCTCTGAGGGGTGACCGGTCCTCTACTGGCTGCGCCAGGTGGAGATGATAAGAGTACATGGTCATTAAGGCCAGATCGGTCTTCAAGATTGTTTAAAAGTTCATAGCAGCAGGGTCAAATAATAATCACAGTGGTTGTAGAGGGTGCAACAATGTCAGTTGTCTATTGTCAGTTGTCATAGCCGAGTATTCAGAGGTTGAGATAGCAGGTGCAGTAGAGAGAGAGAGAGAGAGAGAGGGTCGAATACAACAGCTCCGAGACAAGATAGCACGTCCGTTGAACAGGTCAGGATTCCATAGCCACAGGCAAAACAGCAGACACTGGACAGCAGCACGACCAGGTGAACGGGGAACAGCCAGGAGTCATCAGGCCAGGTAGACCTGAGGCATGGTCCTAGAGATCAGGCCGAGAGGCTCAGGCCGAGAGGCTCAGGTCGAGAGCACAGGTCGAGAGCACAGGTCTCAGAGAAACAGAGAGAGAGAGAGAGAGAGAGAGAGAGAGAGAGGAGAGAGAGAGAGAGAGAGATTAGGGGGAGCATACTTGAGTTCACACAGGACACCAGAGAATTTCACCAGATAGGACAGACTGACCGTAGCCCCACGCCACATAGACTATTGCACATAGATACTGGAGGCTGAGACGGAGGGTGGGCCCGTGACTCAACCCACTCAAATCAAGTATAGCATAAAAAGCCCTGCATGACGTGACGCAGCCTTCCTATGGACGGCATGGAAGAGCACTAGTAAGCCACTGACTCAGCCCCCGTAATATGGCCAGAGGCAGAGAATCCCAGTGTAGAGAGGGGAGCCGGCCAGGCAGCGACAGCAAGGGTGGTTCGTCCCTCCAGTGCCTTGGGGTTCATCTTTGCACCCCTGGGCTGGACTACACTGAAGATATGAGTCTTCAGTAAAGACTTAAAGGTTGAGACCGTCTTCGTGTCTCACATGGATGGGCATCAAAATGGAGCTCTATAGGAGAAAGCCCTGCCTCCAGCTGTTTGCTTAGAAATTCTAGGGACAATAAGGAGGCCTACGTCTTGTGACTGTAGGGTACATGTAGGTATGTACAGCAGGACCGAAGCAGGACCGCTTTGTAGGCTAGAAGTAAAACGTTGAAATCAGCCCTGGCCTTAACAAGAAGCCAGTGTTGGGAGGGTAGCACTGGAGGAATATGATCATTTTGGGGTTCTAGTCAAGATTCTAGTAGCCGTATTTAGCACTAACTGAAGTTTATTCAGTGCTTTATCCAGGTAACCGAAGAGTACAGCATTGCAGTCGTCTAATCAAGCTTTTCTGCATAATTTATGGACAAATTATTTCAGATTCTTCCTATGTTACGAAGAAGGAGAAAAGCTGCCCTTGAAATATGCTTGATATTCCCTATGGACCCTGGTCAAAAAGTAATGCTCTATCCAGGGAATAGAGTGGCATTTGGGATGCCGCAACTGCGTATCTACCTCTGGTCCATCACAGACGTGCTTTAAACTGAGTGCTCATTACCATGTATTCCTGCCCTTAGCTTCTTTCCCATGCATTGTGATGTGTGTTGTTAGTGCTGAAGGCTTCCACCCCATGTATTGTGATGTGTGTTGTTATTGCTGCTGGCTTCCTCCCCATGTATTGTGATGTGTGTTGTTATTGCTGCTGGCTTCCTCCCCATGTATTGTGATGTGTGTTGTTATTGCTGCTGGCTTCCTCCCCATGTATTGTGATGTGTGTTGTTATTGCTGCTGGCTTCCTCCCCATGTATTGTGATGTGTGTTGTTATTGCTGAAGGCTTCCTCCCCATGTATTGTAATGTGTGTTGTTATTGCTGCTGGCTTCCTCCCCATGTATTGTGATGTGTGTTGTTATTGCTGCTGGCTTCCTCCCCATGTATTGTGATGTGTGTTGTTATTGCTGCTGGCTTCCTCCCCATGTATTTATTGTGCTGGCTTCCTCCCCATGTGTGTTGTTATTGCTGCTGGCTTCCTCCCCATGTATTGTGATGTGTGTTGTTATTGCTGCTGGCTTCCTCCCCATGTATTGTGATGTGTGGTGTTATTGCTGCTGGCTTCCTCCCCATGCGTTGTGATGTGTGGTGTTATTGCTGCTGGCTTCCTCCCCATGCATTGTGATGTGTGTTGTTATTGCTGCTGGCTTCCTCCCCATGTATTGTGATGTGTGTTGTTATTGCTGCTGTCTTCCTCCCCATGTATTGTGATGTGTGTTGTTATTGCTGCTGGCTTCCTCCCCATGTATTGTGATGTGTGTTGTTAGTGCTGAAGGCTTCCTCCCCATGTATTGTGATGTGTGTTGTTATTGCTGCTGGCTTCCTCCCCATGTATTGTGATGTGTGTTGTTATTGCTGAAGGCTTCCTCCCCATGTATTGGGATGTGTGTTGTTATTGCTGAATGCTTCCTCCCCATGTATTGTAATGTGTGTTGTTATTGCTGAAGGCTTCCTCCCCATGTATTGTGATGTGTGTTGTTATTGCTGAAGGCTTCCTCCCCATGCGTTGTGATGTGTGGTGTTATTGCTGCTGGCTTCCTCCCCATGCGTTGTGATGTGTGGTGTTATTGCTGAAGGCTTCCTCCCCATGCGTTGTGATGTGTGGTGTTATTGCTGAAGGCTTCCTCCCCATGCGTTGTGATGTGTGGTGTTATTGCTGAAGGCTTCCTCCCCATGTATTGTGATGTGTGTTGTTATTACTGAAGGCTTCCTCCCCATGCGTTGTGATGTGTGGTGTTATTGCTGAAGGATTCCTCCCCATGCGTTGTGATGTGTGGTGTTATTGCTGAAGGCTTCCTCCCCATGTATTGTGATGTGTGGTGTTATTGCTGAAGGCTTCCTCCCCATGCGTTGTGATGTGTGGTGTTATTGCTGAAGGCTTCCTCCCCATGTATTGTGATGTGTGTTGTTATTGCTGCTGGCTTCCTCCCCATGTATTGTGATGTGTGGTGTTATTGCTGCTGGCTTCCTCCCCATGTATTGTGATGTGTGGTGTTATTGCTGCTGGCTTCCTCCCCATGTATTGTGATGTGTGTTATTGCTGCTGGCTTCCTCCCCATGTATTGTGATGTGTGGTGTGTTGGCTTCCTCCCCATTATTGTGATGTGTGTTGTTATTGCTGCTGGCTTCCTCCCCATGTATTGTGATGTGTGTTGTTATTGCTGCTGGCTTCCTCCCCATGTATTGTGATGTGTGTTGTTATTGCTGAAGGCTTCCTCCCCATGTATTGTGATGTGTGTTGTTATTGCTGCTGTATTCCTCCCCATGTATTGTGATGTGTGTTGTTATTGCTGCTGGCTTCCTCCCCATGTATTGTGATGTGTGTTGTTATTGCTGCTGGCTTCCTCCCCATGTATTGTGATGTGTGTTGTTATTGCTGCTGGCTTCCTCCCCATGTATTGTGATGTGTGTTGTTATTGCTGCTGGCTTCCTCCCCATGTATTGTGATGTGTGTTGTTATTGCTGCTGGCTTCCTCCCCATGTATTGTGATGTGTGTTGTTATTGCTGCTGGCTTCCTCCCCATGTATTGTGATGTGTGTTGTTATTGCTGCTGGCTTCCTCCCCATGTATTGTGATGTGTGTTGTTATTGCTGCTGGCTTCCTCCCCATGTATTGTGATGTGTGTTGTTATTGCTGCTGGCTTCCTCCCCATGTATTGTGATGTGTGTTGTTATTGCTGCTGGCTTCCTCCCCATGTATTGTGATGTGTGTTGTTATTGTGATGTATTGTGATGTGTGTTGTTATTGCTGAAGGCTTCCTCCCCATGCATTGTGATGTGTGTTGGTATTGCTGCTGGCTTCCTCCCCATGTATTGTGATGTGTGGTGTTATTGCTGAAGGCTTCCTCCCCATGCGTTGTGATGTGTGGTGTTATTGCTGAAGGCTTCCTCCCCATGCGTTGTGATGTGTGGTGTTATTGCTGAAGGCTTCCTCCCCATGTATTGTGATGTGTGTTGTTATTGCTGAATGCTTCCTCCCCATGCGTTGTGATGTGTGGTGTTATTGCTGAAGGATTCCTCCCCATGCGTTGTGATGTGTGGTGTTATTGCTGAAGGCTTCCTCCCCATGTATTGTGATGTGTGGTGTTATTGCTGCTGGCTTCCTCCCCATGTATTGTGATGTGTGTTGTTATTGCTGCTGGCTTCCTCCCCATGTATTGTGATGTGTGGTGTTATTGCTGCTGGCTTCCTCCCCATGTATTGTGATGTGTGTTGTTATTGCTGCTGGCTTCCTCCCCATGTATTGTGATGTGTGTTGTTATTGCTGCTGGCTTCCTCCCCATGTATTGTGATGTGTGGTGTTATTGCTGCTGGCTTCCTCCCCATGTATTGTGATGTGTGTTGTTATTGCTGCTGGCTTCCTCCCCATGTATTGTGATGTGTGTTGTTATTGCTGCTGGCTTCCTCCCCATGTATTGTGATGTGTGTGTTGTTATTGCTGCTGGCTTCCTCCCCATGTATTGTGATGTGTGTTGTTATTGCTGCTGGCTTCCTCCCCATGTATTGTGATGTGTGTTGTTATTGCTGCTGGCTTCCTCCCCATGTATTGTGATGTGTGTTGTTATTGCTGCTGGCTTCCTCCCCATGTATTGTGATGTGTGTTGTTATTGCTGCTGGCTTCCTCCCCATGTATTGTGATGTGTGTTGTTATTGCTGCTGGCTTCCTCCCCATGTATTGTGATGTGTGTTGTTATTCCTCCCCATGTATTGTGATGTGTGTTGTTATTGCTGCTGGCTTCCTCCCCATGTATTGTGATGTGTGTTGTTATTGCTGCTGGCTTCCTCCCCATGTATTGTGATGTGTGTTGTTTGCTGATTCCTCCCCATGCTTGTGATGTGTGTTGTTATTGCTGGCTTCCTCCCCATGTATTGTGATGTGTGTTGTTATTGCTGAAGGCTTCCTCCCCATGTATTGTGATGTGTGTTATTGCTGCTGGCTTCCTCCCCATGTATTGTGATGTGTGTTGTTATTGCTGCTGGCTTCCTCCCCATGTATTGTGATGTGTGTTGTTATTGCTGCTGGCTTCCTCCCCATGTATTGTGATGTGTGTTGTTATTGCTGCTGGCTTCTCCCCATGTATTGTGATGTGATGTGTGTTGTTATTGCTGCTGGCTTCCTCCCCATGTATTGTGATGTGTGTTGTTATTGCTGAAGGCTTCCTCCCCATGTATTGTGATGTGTGTGTTATTGCTGAATGCTTCCTCCCCATGTATTGTAATGTGTGTTGTGATGTGTGTGTGTGTTATTGCTGAAGGCTTCCTCCCCATGCATGTGTGGTGTTATTGTGTGTGTGGTGTTATTGCTGAAGGCTTCCTCCCCATGCATGTTGCTGAAGGCTTCCTCCCATGCGTGTTCCTCCCCATGATTGTGATGTGTGTTATTGCTGCTGGCTTCCTCCCCATGTATTGTGATGTGTGTTGTTATTGCTGCTGGCTTCCTCCCCATGTATTGTGATGTGTGTTGTTATTGCTGCTGGCTTCCTCCCCATGTATTGTGATGTGTGTTGTTATTGCTTGCTTCCTCCCCATGTATTGTGATGTGTGTTGTTATTGCTGCTGGCTTCCTCCCCATGTATTGTGATGTGTGTTGTTATTGCTTCCTCCCCATGTATTGTGATGTGTGTTGTTATTGCTGAAGGCTTCCTCCCCATGTATTGTGATGTGTGTTGTTATTGCTGAAGGCTTCCTCCCCATGTATTGTGATGTGTTGCTGTGTGTGTTGTTATTGCTGCTGGCTTCCTCCCCATGTATTGTGATGTGTGTTGTTATTGCTGCTGGCTTCCTCCCCATGTATTGTGATGTGTGTTGTTATTGCTGCTGGCTTCCTCCCCATGTATTGTGATGTGTGTTGTTATTGCTGAAGGCTTCCTCCCCATGTATTGTTGTGATGTGTGTGTGTTTGTTATTGCTGCTGGCTTCCTCCCCATGTATTGTGATGCTGAAGGCTTCCTCCCCATGTGTTGTGTATTGCTGCTGGCTTCCTCCCCATGTATTGTGATGTGTGTTGTTATTGCTGAAGGCTTCCTCCCCATGTATTGTGATGTGATGTTATTGCTGCTGGCTTCCTCCCCATGCGTTGTGATGTGTGGTGTTATTGCTGAAGGCTGTGTGTTGTTATTGCTGCTGGCTTCCTCCCCATTGTGATGTGTGTTGTTATTGCTGAATGCTTCCTCCCCATGTTGTGATGTGTGGTGTTATTGCTGCTGGCTTCCTCCCCATGTATTGTGATGTGTGTGTTATTGTGAAGGCTTCCTCCCCATGCATTGTGTGTGTGTTATTGCTGCTGGCTTCCTCCCCATGTATTGTGATGTGTGTTGTTATTGCTGCTGGCTTCCTCCCCATGTATTGTGATGTGTGTTGTTATTGCTGAAGGCTTCCTCCCCATGTATTGTGATGTGTGTTGTTATTGTGCTATGTATTGTGATGTGTGTTGTTATTGCTGAAGGCTTCCTCCCCATGTATTGTGATGTGTGGCTTGTTATTGCTGCTGGCTTCCTCCCCATGTATTGTGATGTGTGTGTTATTGCTGCTGGCTTCCTCCCCATGTATTGTGATGTGTGTTGTTATTGCTGCTGGCTTCCTCCCCATGTATTGTGATGTGTGTTGTTATTGCTGAAGGCTTCCTCCCCATGTATTGTGATGTGTGTTGTTATTGCTGCTGGCTTCCTCCCCATGTATTGTGATGTTATTGCTGCTGCTGGCTTTGTGATGTGTGTTGTTATTGCTGAAGGCTCCCCCCATGTATTGTGATGTGTGTTGTTATTGCTGCTGGCTTCCTCCCCATGTATTGTGATGTGTGTTGTTATTGCTGCTGGCTTCCTCCCCATGTATTGTGATGTGTGTTGTTATTGCTGCTGGCTTCCTCCCCATGTATTGTGATGTGTGTTGTTATTGCTGAAGGCTTCCTCCCCATGTATTGTGATGTGTGTTGTTATTGCTGAATGGCTTCCTCCCCATGTATTGTGATGTGTGTTGTTATTGCTGCTGGGCTTCCTCCCCATGTATTGTGATGTGTGTTGTTATTGCTGAAGGCTTCCCCCCATGTATTGTGATGTGTGTTCCTCCCCATGTATTGTGATGTGTGTTGTTATTGCTGAAGGCTTCCTCCCCATGTATTGTGATGTGTTGTTATTGCTGCTGGCTTCCTCCCCATGTATTGTGATGTGTGTTGTTATTGCTGCTGGCTTCCTCCCCATGTATTGTGATGTGTGATTGCTGTGTGTTGTGATGTGTGTTGTTATTGCTGCTTCCTCCCCATGTATTGTGATGTGTGTTGTTATTGCTGCTGGCTTCCTCCCCATGTATTGTGATGTGTGTTGTTATTGCTCCCCCATGTATTGTGATGTGTGTGATTATTGCTGGCTTCCTCCCCATGTATTGTGATGTGTGTTGTTATTGCTGCTGGCTTCCTCCCCATGTATTGTGATGTGTGTTGTTATTGCTGCTGGCTGTATTGTGATGTGTGTTGTTATTGCTGCTGGCTTCCTCCCCATGTATTGTGATTGTGTTGTTATGTGTGGCTTCCTCCCCCATGTTTGTGATTGCTGTTGTTATTGCTGCTGGCTTCCTCCCCATGTATTGTGATGTGTGTTGTTATTGCTGCTGGCTTCCTCCCCATGTATTGTGATGTGTGTTGTTATTGCTGCTGGCTTCCTCCCCATGTATTGTGATGTGTGTTGTTATTGCTGCTGGCTTCCTCCCCATGTATTGTGATGTGTGTTGTTATTGCTGCTGGCTTCCTCCCCATGTATTGTGATGTGTGTGTTGTTATTGCTGCTGGCTTCCTCCCCATGTATTGTGATGTGTGTTGTTATTGCTGCTGGCTTCCTCCCCATGTATTGTGATGTGTGTTGTTATTGCTGCTGGCTTCCTCCCCATGTATTGTGATGTGTTGTTGCTGCTGGCTTCCTCCCCATGTATTGTGATGTGTATGTATTGTGATGTGTGTTGTTATTGCTGCTGGCTTCCTCCCCATGTATTGTGATGTGTGTTGTTATTGCTGCTGGCTTCCTCCCCATGTATTGTGATGTGTGGTGTTATTGCTGCTGGCTTCCTCCCCATGTATTGTGATGTGTGTTGTTATTGCTGCTGGCTTCCTCCCCATGTGTGTTGTTATTGTGATGTGTGATGTGTTGTTATTGCTGCTGGCTTCCTCCCCATGTATTGTGATGTGTGGCTTCCTCCCCATGTTTGTGATTGATGTATTGTGATGTGTGTTGTTATTGCTGCTGGCTTCCTCCCCATGTATTGTGATGTGTGTTGTTATGCTGTGTATTGTGATGTGTGTTGTTATTGCTGCTGGCTTCCTCCCCATGTATTGTGATGTGTGTTGTTATTGCTGCTGGCTTCCTCCCCATGTATTGTGATGTGTGTTGTTATTGCTGATGTGTGTTGTTATTGCTGCTGGCTTCCTCCCCATGTATTGTGATGTGTGTTGTTATTGCTGAATGCTTCCTCCCCATGTTGTGATGTGTGTTGTTATTGCTGATGTATTGTGATGTGTGTTGTTATTGCTTCTTCCTCCCCATGTATTGTGATGTGTGTTGTTATGCTGGCTTCCTCCCCATTGTGTGTGTGTTGTTATTGTGATGTGTGTGTTATTGCTGAATGCTTCCTCCCCATGCGTTGTGATGTGTGTTGTTATTGCTGAAGGCTTCCTCCCCATGCGTTGTGATGTGTGTGTGTTATTGCTGAAGGCTTCCTCCCCATGCGTTGTGATGTGTGTTGTTATTGCCTTCCTCCCCATGCGTTGTGATGTGTGTTGTTATTGCTGAAGGCTTCCTCCCCATGCGTTGTAATGTGTGTTGTTATTGCTGAAGGCTTCCTCCCCATGCGTTGTGATGTGTGGTGTTATTGCTGAAGGCTTCCTCCCCATGCGTTGTGATGTGTGGTGTTATTGCTGAAGGCTTCCTCCCC
The DNA here is from genome assembly GCF_034236695.1 of Oncorhynchus nerka. Taxonomy (NCBI): domain Eukaryota; kingdom Metazoa; phylum Chordata; class Actinopteri; order Salmoniformes; family Salmonidae; genus Oncorhynchus; species Oncorhynchus nerka. The sequence goes on from NC_088421.1 coordinate 32,865,008, forward strand.
ATGTATTGTGATGTGTGTTGTTATTACTGAAGGCTTCCTCCCCATGCGTTGTGATGTGTGGTGTTATTGCTGAAGGCTTCCTCCCCATGTATTGTGATGTGTTTTTCCTCTCGGCTCCTAAACTGTTTTTACAGGCAGTCAGGTACGAACAAGTAGGGGATTGAGCAATTGCTCAGAATGTATTGTGTGAAATGAAGCTATGGCAGTGGTGTTAAGTGGTTTATCCTCGTTCGCGGAGGTGAATATGATGTTGGAGTGGCCGCCCTGGAAATATCTTCAAATAGTTGAAATGAGGAGAATTAACCTGGAATGTGGAGGTCGCAATCTGTCATTGGATATTCAACTAATATTATAGTTTTGGGACAATACAATTGGTGCATTAAGCCAGGAAAGCTCAATCAAGCTTGGTACACTGCTTGAAATGATTTCAAATAGTATTTCAATCCCTGTCTGTTTCTCACAGCAATAAATCATCATGATCCATCCAAACCTCCATGGTGTTCCACAGCCGGGTTTTAGGTATACAACTGGAGCACCTGGAAACATCATTACCTGGCTGTAGGGACTAACAGAAACACTGGAAACATCATTACCTGGCTGTAGGGACTAACAGAAACAATGGAAACATCATTACCTGGCTGTAGGGACTAACAGAAACAATGGAAACATCATTACCTGGCTGTAGGGACTAACAGAAACAATGGAAACATCATTACCTGGCTGTAGGGACTAACAGAAACAATGGAAACATCATTACCTGGCTGTAGGGACTAACAGAAACAATGGAAACATCATTACCTGGCTGTATGGAAACATCATTACCTGGCTGTAGGGACTAACAGAAACAATGGAAACATCATTACCTGGCTGTAGGGACTAACAGAAACAATGGAAACATCATTACCTGGCTGTAGGGACTAACAGAAACAATGGAAACATCATTACCTGGCTGTAGGGACTAACAGAAACAATGGAAACATCATTACCTGGCTGTAGGGACTAACAGAAACAATGGAAACATCATTACCTGGCTGTAGGGACTAACAGAAACAATGGAAACATCATTACCTGGCTGTAGGGACTAACAGAAACAATGGAAACATCATTACCTGGCTGTAGGGACTAACAGAAACAATGGAAACATCATTACCTGGCTGTAGGGACTAACAGAAACAATGGAAACATCATTACCTGGCTGTAGGGACTAACAGAAACAATGGAAACATCATTACCTGGCTGTAGGGACTAACAGAAACAATGGAAACATCATTACCTGGCTGTAGGGACTGGAAACATCATTACCTGGCTGTAGAAACAATGGAAACATCATTACCTGGCTGTAAACTAACAGAAACAATGGAAACATCATTACCTGGCTGTAGGGACTAACAGAAACAGCATCATTACCTGGCTTTATATGGAAACATCATTACACCAGAAACAATGGAAACATCATTACCTGGCTGTAGGGACCTGGCTGTAGGGACTAACAGAAACAATCAATGGCTGTAGGGACTAACAAACAATGGATCATTACCTGGCTGTATCAGAAACAATGGAAACATCATTACCTGGCTGTAGGGACTAACAGAAAACAATGGAAACATCATTACCTGGCTCTAGTCCCTCCCAGCTTTATATCTAACACCTCATCCAATAGCTTTACAACATCTATCCAACACCGGAAACATCATTACCTGGCTGTAGGGACAAACTCATTACTAGTCCCTCCATTACCTGCTTTATATCTAACACCTATCCAATAGCTTTACAACATCTATCCAACACCGGCTGTACCCAAACTCTAGTCCCTCCCAGCTTTATATCTAACACCTATCCAATAGCTTTACAACATCTATCCAACACCGACCCAAACTCTAGTCCCTCCCAGCTTTATATCTAACACCTATCCAATAGCTTTACAACATCTATCCAACACCCTACCCAAACTCTAGTCCCTCCCAGCTTTATATCTAACACCTATCCAATAGCTTTACAACATCTATCCAACACCCTACCCAAACTCTAGTCCCTCCCAGCTTTATATCTAACACCTATCCAATAGCTTTACAACATCTATCCAACACCTACCCAAACTCTAGTCCCTCCCAGCTTTATATCTAACACCTATCCAATAGCTTTACAACATCTATCCAACACCTACCCAAACTCTAGTCCCTCCCAGCTTTATATCTAACACCTATCCAATAGCTTTACAACATCTATCCAACACCGACCCAAACTCTAGTCCCTCCCATCTTTATATCTAACACCTATCCAATAGCTTTACAACATCTATCCAACCCCTACCCAAACTCTAGTCCCTCCCAGCTTTATATCTAACACCTATCCAATAGCTTTACAACATCTATCCAACCCCTACCCAAACCCCTATCTCATCCTTCTTGCCAACCCCTGTCTTATCTGACACTAAATACCAAACTCTAAAACTAGTCCCTGCCTTATCCAACCCCGAATCAAACCACTGACTATCTAAAACCTAACACTAACCAGTGCCTTATCTAACCACTATCTGTCCAAACTCTATGACTATATCCAAAAGCCAACCCCTATGCGAACAATATCCCAAACCAAACCCCAATCCGAACTATATATCGTATCCAAACTACAACTATATCTCAAAGCCAATCCCTATCCGAACTATAACTATATCTCATAGCCAAACCCTATCATAACTATATCTCATAGCCAAACCCTATCATAACTATATCTCATAGCCAACCCCTATCCGAACTATATCTCATAGCCAAACCCTATCATAACTATCTCAAAGCCAACCCCTATCATAACTATATCTCATAGCCAAACCCTATCATAACTATATCTCATAGCCAAACCCTATCATAACTATATCTCAAAGCCAACCCCTATCATAACTATATCTCATAGCCAAACCCTATCATAACTATATCTCATAGCCAACCCCTATCCAAACTCTGTAACTATATCTCAAAGCCAATCCCTATCCAAACTATAACTATATCTCAAAGCCAACCCCTATCCAAACTCTGTAACTATATCTCAAAGCCAACCCCTATCCAAACTCTGTAACTATATCTCATAGCCAACCCATATCCAAACTATAACTATATCTCAAAGCCAAACCCTATCCAAACTATAACTATATCTCAAAGCCAACCCCTATCCAAACTATAACTATATCTCAAAGCCAATCCCTATCCAAACTATAACTATATCTCAAAGCCAACCCCTATCCAAACTCTGTAACTATATCTCAAAGCCAACCCATATCCAAACTCTGTAACTATATCTCAAAGCCAACCCATATCCAAACTATAACTATATCTCAAAGCCAAACCCTATCCAAACTCTGTAACTATATCTCAAAGCCAACCCCTATCCAAACTATAACTATATCTCAAAGCCAACCCCTATCCAAACTCTGTAACTATATCTCAAAGCCAACCCCTATCCAAACTCTGTAACTATATCTCATAGCCAACCCCTATCCAAACTCTGTAACTATATCTCAAAGCCAACCCCTATCCAAACTCTGTAACTATATCTCAAAGCCAACCCCAGCCAAACTCTGTAACTATATCTCATAGCCAACCCCTATCCAAACTCTGTAACTAAATGACTTAAATGTAAATGTAAATGTATGTAACTATATCTCAAAGCCAACCCCTATCCAAACTCTGTAACTATATCTCAAAGCCAACCCCAGCCAAACTCCTATATCTCACCAACCCCTATCCAAACTATATCTCAAAGCCAACCCCTATCCAAACTCTGTAACTATATCTCATAGCCAACCCCTATCCAAACTATATCTCATAGCCAACCCCTATCCAAACTAACTATATCTCAAAGCCAACCCCTATCCAAACTCTGTAACTATATCTCAAAGCCAACCCCTATCCAAACTCTGTAACTATATCTCATAGCCAACCCCTATCAAACTCTGTAACTATATATCATAGCCAACCCCTATCCAAACTCTGTAACTATATCTCAAAGCCAACCCCTATCCAAACTATAACTATATCTCAAAGCCAACCCCTATCCAAACTCTGTAACTATATCTCATAGCCAACCCCTATCCAAACTCTAACTATATCTCAAAGCCAACCCCTATCCAAACTCTGTAACTATATCTCAAAGCCAACCCCTATCCAAACTCTGTAACTATATCTCAAAGCCAACCCCTATCCAAACTCTGTAACTATATCTCAAAGCCAAACCCTATCCAAACTCTGTAACTATATCTCAAAGCCAACCCCTATCCAAACTCTTTAACTATATCTCAAAGCCAAACCCTATCCAAACTCTGTAACTATATCTCATAGCCAACCCCTTCCAAACTCTGTAACTATATCTCAAAGCCAACCCCTATCCAAACTCTGTAACTATATCTCAAAGCCAACCCCTATCCAAACTCTGTAACTATATCTCAAAGCCAACCCCTATCCAAACTCTGTAACTATATCTCATAGCCAACCCCTATCCAAACTCTGTAACTATATCTCATAGCCAACCCCTATCCAAACTCTGTAACTATATCTCATAGCCAACCCCTTTCCAAACTCTGTAACTATAACCCCCAACCCTATCCAAACTCTGTAACTATATCTCATAGCCAACCCCTTTCCAAACTCTGTAACTAATCTCACCAAACTCTGTAACTATATCTCAAAGCCAACCCCTATCCAAACTCTGTAACTATATCTCATAGCCAACCCCTATCCAAACTCTGTAACTATATCTCATAGCCAACCCCTTTCCAAACTCTGTAACTATATCTCATAGCCAACCCCTTTCCAAACTCTGTAACTATATCTCATAGCCAACCCCTATCCAAACTCTGTAACTATATCTCATAGCCAACCCCTTTCCAAACTCTGTAACTATATCTCATAGCCAACCCCTATCCAAACTCTGTAACTATATCTCAAAGCCAACCCCTATCCAAACTCTGTAACTATATCTCATAGCCAACCCCTATCCAAACTCTGTAACTATATCTCATAGCCAACCCCTTTCCAAACTCTGTAACTATATCTCATAGCCAACCCCTATCCAAACTCTGTAACTATATCTCATAGCCAACCCCTTTCCAAACTCTGTAACTATATCTCATAGCCAACCCCTTTCCAAACTCTGTAACTATATCTCATAGCCAACCCCTATCCAAACTCTGTAACTATATCTCAAAGCCAACCCCTATCCAAACTCTGTAACTCGTCTTTTCAGTTCGCTGCAGTTAGCGACTGGAACGAGCTGCAACAAACACTCAAACAGTGTTTTATCTCTTCATTCAAAGACTCAGTTATGGACACTCTTACTGACAGTTGTGGCTGCTTCTCGTGATGTATTGTTGTCTCTACCTTCTTGCTTTTGGGCTGTTGTCTGTGCCCAATAATGTTTGTACCCTGTTTTGTGCTGCTACCATGTTGTGTGTAGCTGCCATGTTGTGTTGCTACAATGTTGATATGTTGTGTTTCTACCATGGTGTGCTGTCATGTGTTGCTGCCATGCTATGTTGTTGTCTTAGGTCTCTCTTTATGTAGTGTTGTGTCTCTCTTGTCATGATGTGTTTTGTCCTATATTTTAATTTATTTTAATTTTAATCCCAGCCCCCGCCCCGCAGGAGGCCTTTTGGTAAATAAGAATTTGATCTTAACTGACATGCCATGTTAAATAAAAAAATACCTATGTCCCAAAGCCAGACCCTATCCAAACTCTAAAACCATATCCCAAAGCCAGACCCTATCCAAATTCTAAAACCATATCCCAAAGCCAGACCCTATCCAAACTCTAAAACCATATCCCAAAGCCAGACCCTATCCAAACTCTAAAACCATATCCCAAAGCCAGACCCTATCCAAACTTTAAAACCATATCCCAAAGCCAGACCCTATCCAAACTCTAAAACCATATCCCAAAGCCAGACCCTATCCAAACTCTAAAACCATATCCCAAAGCCAGACCCTACCCAAACTCTAAAACCATATCCCAAAGCCAGACCCTATCCAAACTCTAAAACCATATCCCAAAGCCAGACCCTAAAACCATCCAAACTCTAAAACCATATCCCAAAGCCAGACCCTACCCAAACTCTAAAACCATATCCCAAAGCCAGACCCTACCCAAACTCTAAAACCATATCCCAAAGCCAGACCCTATCCAAACTCTAAAACCATATCCCAAGCCTCATTATTCTACGTATTACTCCCGTTGTCACGACAACAGTGCCCCTGTAAACTTAATAAAAGAGAATGTACACAGTATGGTGACAACAAGCGTTCCCTATTTTGGTGTATAGTGAAACCGGGCAAGTGGCCAAACAGATGGAGCAGGGTGCTAGAGGAACTACAGTGGGGCAAAAAAGTATTTAGTCAGCCACTAATTGTGCAAGTTCTCCCACTTAAAAAGATGAGAGAGGCCTGTAATTTTCATCATAGGTACACTTCAACTATGACAGACAAAATGAGAAGAAAAAATCCAGAAAATCATATTGTAGGATTTTTTATGAATTTATTTGCAAATTATGGTGGAAAATAAGTATTTGTTCACCTACAAACAAGCAAGATTTCTGGCTCTCACAGACCTGTAACTTCTTCTTTAAGAGGGTCCTCTGTCCTCCACTCGTTACCTGTATTAATGGCACCTGTTTGAACTTGTTATCAGTATAAAAGACACCTGTCCACAACCTGAAACAGTCACACTCCAAACTCCACTATGACCAAGACCAAAGAGCTGTCAAAGGACACCAGAAACAAAATTGTAGACCTGCACCAAGCTGGGAAGACTGAATCTGCAATAGGTAAGCAGCTTGGTTTGAAGAAATCAACTGTGGGAGCAATTATTAGGAAATGGAAGACATACAAGACCACTGATAATCTCCCTCGATCTGGGGCTCCACGCAAGATCTCACCCCGTGGGGTCAAAATGATCACAAGAACGGTGAGCAAAAATCCCAGAACCACACGGGGGGACCTAGTGAATGACCTGCAGAGAGCTGGGACCAAAGTAACAAAGCCTACCATCAGTAACACACTACACAGCCAGGGACTCAAATCCTGCAGTGCCAGACGTGTCCCCCTGCTTAAGCCAGTACATATCCAGGCCCATCTGAAGTTTGCTAGAGAGCATTTGGATGATCCAGAAGAAGATTAGGAGAATGTCATGTCGTCAGATGAAACCAAAATAGAACTCTTTGGTAAAAACTCAACTCGTAGTGTTTGGAGGACAAAGAATGCTGAGTTGCATCCAAAGAACACCATACCTACTGTGAAGCATGGGGGTGGAAACATCAGGCTTTGGGGCTGTTTTTCTGCAAATGGACCAGGACGACTGATCCGTGTAAAGGAAATAATGAATGGGGCCATGTATCGTGAGATTTTGAGTGAAAACCTCCTTCCATCAGCAAGGGCATTGAAGATGAAATGTGGCTGGGTCTTTCAGCATGACAATGATCCCAAACACACCGCCCGGGCAACGAAGGAGTGGCTTCGTAAGAAACATTTCAAGGTCCTGGAGTGGCCTAGCCAGTCTCCAGATCTCAACCCCATAGAAAATCTTTGGAGGGAGTTGAAAGTCTGTGTTGCCCAGCCACAGCCCCAAAACATCACTGCTCTAGAGGAGATCTGCATGGAGGAATGGGCCAAAATACCAGCAACAGTGTGTGAAAACCTTGTGAAGACTTACAGAAAACGTTTGACCTCTGTCATTGCCAACAAAGGGTATATAACAAAGTATTGAGATAAACTTTTTTATTGACCAAATACTTATTTTCCACCATAATTTGCAAATAAATTCATTAAAATCCTACAATGTGATTTTCTGGATTTTATTTCTCATTTTGTCTGTCATAGTTGAAGTGTACCTATGATGAAAATTACAGGCCTCTCATCTTTTTAAGTGGGAGAACTTGCACAATTGGTGGCTGACTAAATATGTTTTTGCCCCACTGTATGTGCACCTGAGTGTGAGAGAAAATGACACAATCTCCAGATAATTGATTCAGATTAGAAGATCTGTGGGGGCTAGCGATATTAGCGTAAATATTTTTGGTGTTTTGGAGTGAGACGTGGGGTGGAGTGGGAGCAAGCTTGCTGCCAACTCAATGAGTCTCTTTTTTTAAGGTTGTACTTCATTGTTTTTTTCTAAATAATACAAATCTCCACAGAAATCTATTAAGATGGAATCAGGGGGATGACGGGATGAGAGGGAGGTGGGGAGATGCCTTTGAAGGTGTACAGGAGCGAGAATGAATGTATTTGGAATGAAAGGGGGACCCCTGAGAGGAACAACATGGTGCAGAAGGCAGGCAGCATATCTAAAGAGTTTTAAAGTACCCAACAAAACCGTATAATGGAGAAGAAAGAAAAAGCCATGGCGGGTGGCCGACGCAGCGACCGTTCAAAGATATTTCCCTGCCGGTTTCCATCTGGCATTAAAACAACATTTCATTCACTCGTCTCCTCAGACAAATGACTAGATTGGAAGAAAAACATAAAGATGTCGACAAGGGATTTGACCTATCAACCGAAGTTTGAAGCTGAAGCCAAATGGGCCTTAACTTTCACAAATCCGCTTTGAGGTTTTGCACCTGTGGTCAGGCTGTGTTCCACACGACTTCCATGTCACTCAAAAGCTATTGCATAAATGCTCACATCTCGGATATGTGTTGCTGTGGAATTATTGATCCTCATCAAATCAATACAAATAATTCAGATAATTACCATTGGCTGTGTGAATCAGCGGAGCAATCTAGAGCAGATGTTTGCAAGAGAAGGAACATAAACAGATCTAATTGAGACTGTCAAACCATAAGCTCTACTACCCACCTGTTGCTGTAACATAGCTATGCATGCCAAGGAGGTTTCACAAGGTCCTATATAAATACATCCCATGGCACTGCCCTTTGAATCTGAGTCATAGTCACTATAGCCACAAAACAGAAGAAAATTCCCTGACATGAATGGAATAACTGAGCTTGTCCAATAAAATGCTAATTGTACTTTTCCGTTGCAACACATTTTGATACAATGCACACTATGGAGTATGAGTCTGGAGAGCCTGTGTAATGATAATCAGGAAGTGGAACAGGTTCTGGATGGAATATCATCTGTTCCCAAGGGGTTAGGAAGTAACCCGCTGCCCAATATACCTCACCACAGCAAATTCCTGAGAGGAGGAGGGACAAGTCAGAGAGGTTGACACTATATTGAGTCAGAGAGAGTAGACACTCTATATTGATTGAGTCAGAGAGGTTAAACACTTTATATTGAGTCAGAGATGTTTGACACTCTAATCAATAAATCAAATTGTATTTATGAAGCCCTTCTTACATCAGCTGATATCTCAAAGTGCTGTACAGAAACCCAGCCTAAAACCCCAAACAGCAAGCAATGCAGGTGTAGAAGCACGGTGGCTAGGAAAAACTCCCTAGAAAGGCCAGAACCTAGGAAGAAACCTAGAGAGGAACCAGGCTATGAGGGGTGGCCAGTCCTCTTCTGGCTGTGCCGGGTGGAGATTATAACAGAACATGGCCAAGATGTTCAAATGTTCGTAGATGACCAGCAGGGTCAAATAATAATAATCGCAGTGGTTATCGAGGGTGCAACAGGTCAGCACCTCAGGAGTAAATGGCAGTTTTCATAGCCGATCATTCAGAGTATCTCTACCGCTCCTGCTGTCTCTAGAGAGTTGAAAACAGCAGGTCTGGGACAGGTAGCACGTCCGGTGAACAGGTCAGGGTTCCATAGCCGCAGGCAGAACAGTTGAAACTGGAGCAGCAGCACGGCAGGTGGACTGGGGACAGCAAGGAGTCATCATGCCAGGTAATCCTGAGGCATGGTCCTAGGGCTCAGCTCCTCTGAGAGAGATAAAGAAAGAAAGAGAGAAAGAGAGAAACAAAGAGAGAAAAGGAGAGAGAATTAGAGAAAGCATATTTAAATTCACACAGGACACCGGATAAGACAGGAGAAATACTCCAGATATAACAGACTGACCCTAGCCCCCGACACAAACTACTGTAGCATAAATACTGGAGGCTGAGACAGACAAGAAGGGTCGGGAGACACTGTGCCCCAATCTCACGATACCCCACCCACTTTGCCAAAGCACAGCCACCACACCACTAGAGGGATATCTTCAACCACCAACCTACGAGGTTAGACACTATATTGAGTCAGAGAGGTTAGAACACTCTATATTGAATCAGAGAGGTTAGAACACTCTACATTGAGTCAGAGAGGTTAGACACTCTATATTGAGTCAGAGAGGTTAGACACTCTACATTGAGTCAGAGAGGTTAGAACACTCTATATTGAGTCAGAGAGGTTAGAACACTCTACATTGAGTCAGAGAGGTTAGACACTCTACATTGAGTCAGAGAGGTTAGACACTCTACATTGAGTCAGAGAGGTTAGAACACTCTATATTGAGTCAGAGAGGTTAGAACACTCTACATTGAGTCAGAGAGGTTAGAACACTATATTGAGACAGAGAGGTTAGACACTCTATATTGAGACAGAGGTTAGACACTCTATATTGAGACAGATAGGTTAGACACTCTACATTGAGTCAGAGAGGTTAGACACTCTACATTGAGTCAGATAGGTTAGAACACTCTATATTGAGTCAGAGAGTTTATACACTCTATATTGAGTCAGAGAGGTTAAACCACTCTATATTTTCTGCTAGAGAGGTTAGACACTCTATATTGAGACAGAGAGGTTAGAACACTCTATATTGAGTCAGATAGGTTAGACACTATATATTGAGTCAGAGAGATAAGACACTCAATATTGAGTCAGAGAGGTTAGAACACTCTATATTGAGTCAGAGAGGTTAGACACTATATTGAGACATAGAGATTAGACACTGTATTGAGTCAGAGAGGTTAGACACTCTATATTGAGTCAGAGAGGTTAGAACACTCTATATTGAGTCAGAGAGGTTAGACACTATATCGAGACATAGAGATTAGACACTGTATTGAGTCAGAGAGGTTAGACACTCTATATTGAGACAGAGAGGTTAGAGACAGAGAGATTAGACTATATTGAGTCATATTGAGTCAGAGAGGTTAGATACTCTATATTGAGTCAGAGAGGTTAGACACTCTATATTGAGTCAGAGAGGTTAGACACTATATCGAGACATAGAGATTAGACACTGTATTGAGTCAGAGAGGTTAGACACTCTATATTGAGACAGAGAGATTAGATACTCTATATTGAGACAGAGAGATTAGACACTCTATATTGAGTCAGAGAGGTTAGACACTATATTGAGTCAGAGAGGTTAGACACTCTATATTGAGTCAGAGAGGTTAGACACTCTATATTGAGTCAGAGAGGTTAGACACTATATTGAGACAGAGAGGTTAGACACTCTATATTGAGTCAGAGAGTGGATCCCAAATGGCACCCTCTTTCCTACATAGTTCACTGCTTTTGACCAGAGACCTAGGGGCCTGGTGAAAGTAGTGCACTATATAGGGAACAGAGAGGTTTGAGACACTATTTGAGTCTCTTTGGAAGAATGCTTTAGAGGTTATACCAGGTAACAGCACCATAGAAGACTTTCAGAAAGTGGGCGTAATGAGTACTTCTGAGTACCGGATGTGGTGTGTGGTTTGTCCGGTGTGTGTGTGTGTGTGTTAGTGAAGTAGCACAACCAGTGCAATGATTGAGGAACTCTTCCTGATTTCTGAGGGGACAGAGGGATAGAGAGGTCCGACTGGGTCTGAAATGGCTCCCTATTCTTCAGTTATGCCCTATTGGCCCTGGAGAAAGTAGTGCACTATATAGAAGATATGGCGCCATTTGGGATTCAGACTGGCGCTTCATTTAGCTGGAGTGTTTACTTTCCCCCGTGGATCAAGGTGTTGAGGTCCACATAACCCTCTTTCACATCTGCAGCCCTTTCTTCTCTGTAGCTCCATCTCTCTTCCCTCTCCTTCTGCTCCCTCTTTCATTTTGGTTGCCCTCTCCCCTCTCCTCTCTCCTCTTTCCTCTCCTTCGCTTCGACTCTTTCTCTTGCTCTCCCTTTCCTTTCACCTGCTTACTCTCTCCTTTCACTCCCTTTCCTCTCCCTCTCCCCCTCTCCTCTCATTCCATCTAACGTGTTTGACAGAGGTTCAGCCTCACAGCGTGTTTCTAAAAGGCATCTGGGTTGAAATGTACTGTGATATCTTGATTCAGGTGAGCCCATACAAGCAACAGGATGAAAGGAAAATGGGAGCTTTCCTATCTGCTTCTGCAATTGAAGGTTGTCGAGATGAAATGGGCAGACCAGGGGGAGAGAGAAGATCCTTTTACATTAAATGTAGAACCCATTCTAACATAAGAATTACAGGCCAATTTATGTGGATTCAAAGATGACATGTTGCTTGTATGAAATAACAGAATGTGTTTGTGTGTATTCTGGTCCCTGTAATTTCTCATGTGAAAGGAGAAAACACTTAGTGTGTTCGTCCCAAATGGCACCCTATTCCCTACATATTGTGTTTTTTTCTTCTTAAATAGACCCCTAAGAGCCCTGGGCAAAAGTGATGCACTATAAAGGGAATAGGGTGCCATTTAGGACTCATATAGTTAGCGTCTAACCTTGGGCTCCTAGGATTTAATTGGCAAATGATGATGGCCTGCTTGTGTGATGGCGTGTGAGCACTGAATGTACATGTGTGAATTGTGTGCTTTTTAAGCAATTCAATAACTGACATCAACTCAAGAGGTAATTGTCGTACGCTTCGTCTGATGCCGCTCCCTCTACCTCCTTCATGCTCCAAATACAAAGTGGTGCTCGGGAACCACATCATTGTGGGCCTTTTCGAATTCCACTAACAGCGAAGAGCTTTCAGAGTCAGGGGTGGTCAGAGAATCAAGGACAGGATGGAGGACTGAATGAAAGAATTATAAAAGAAGATAGAAGAAAATTGCCCGTCAGAACACACAATAAGTAAATATGAATTATTCACGGTGTATCGCCACGACGACACCAACAGTCGCTCAAACATTTACCCAAAGTAGCATGCTGTCCATCCAGCTCGGGCACAGGGTCTGTGTGAAAGCGTCTGAGGCACTGTAGTGACAGAATGGAACAGCTTGAGTCTAGGCCAGAGAACACTGGAAGGAACTGTGGGAATACAGGATGTATGGACTATGAGCCTCAATATAGAGGTGGGTTCTGAAGGGAAAAGTCTTCATTAGCTTCTGTAGTAATTTTGGGCTTAGTTTAGACGGTAATTAAATCCCAGAGGTTGAGATGGGAAACAGTATGAAGGGATGGGTCGCTCTCTCCTCTCTCCTCTTTCCTCTCCCTCTCTTTGACTCTTTCTCTTGCTCTCCCTTTCCTTTCACTTGCTTACTCTCTCCTTTCACTCCCTTTCCTCTCCCTCACTCCTCTCATTCCATCTAACGTGTTTGACAGAGGTTCAGCCTCACAGCGTGTTTCTAAAAAGCACCTGGGTTGAAATGTACTGTGATATCTTGATTCAGGTGAGCCCATACAAGCAAAAGGATGAATGGAAAATGTGAGCTTTCCTATCTGCTTCTGCAATTGAAGGTTGTAGAGATGAAATGGGCAGACCAGGGGGAGAGAGAAGATCCTTTTACATTAAATGTAGAACCCATTCTAACATAAGAATTACAGGCCAATTTATGTGGATTCAAAGATGACATGTTGCTTGTATGAAATAACAGAATGTGTTTGTGTGTATTCTGGTCCCTGTAATTTCTCATGTGAAAGGAGAAAACACTTAGTGGGTTCGTCCCAAATGGCACCCTATTCCCTACATATTGTGTTTTTTTCCTTATATAGACCCCTAGGAGCCCTGGGCAAAAGTACCCCCCTTCTCTGCTCCTCTGGTTCTATGTTTCTCTCTTTCATGTATATTCTGTTTGTCTCCTCTCTTTCTCCCACCCTGTTTCCTCTCACAGTCTCTCTTCCATCCTCTCTTTCTGCCCTTCTCTCTCTTTCTCCATCGCTCTCTCTCTCCATCTCTTTCTATCTTCCCCTCTCATACACTCAGAAAACCAGCTAGCAGCTCAAAGAATTCTCTGTGTCTCTCTGCCTCCAAATTGTATCTTCCACTCCTCTCACCCTGAAGTGCCCCTAAACAAAACAACATGGCATCAGAGGCAGAGAGAGACAGGGCTGCTGATGGTGTAAGGGTGACTACATGCTCTCTACAACTCCCTAGGCTACCTCCACAATTTTCCTGGAACAGAAAGGTCACAGAGCCACCAGGGTCCCTGGAGCTCTCTCAATCTCTCTCTCTCTCTCTCTCTCTCTCTCTCTCTCTCTCTCTCTCTCTCTGTCTCCTCTCTCTCTCTCTCTCTCTCTATGTTGATGAAATGCCGTTATCTTTCTCTTTCTCTCTTTCTCTCTTTCTCTCTGTCTCTCTCTCTCTCTATATATATATATATATATAATGTCGATGAAATGCCTTTCTCTCTCTATATATATATATATATATATATATATAATGTCGATGAAATGCTGTTAACTCTCTCTCTCTCTCTCTATATATATATATATATGTATATATATAATGTTTTATTATTTTTTTTTATTTCGATGTTCTAAATTTCTCTCTCTCTCTCTCTCTCTCTCTCTCTCTCTCTATATATATATATCTCTCTATATATATATATATATATATATATATATATATATAATGTAGATGAAATGCCTTTCTCTCTCTCTCTCTCTCTGCAGCGATGTCGATGAAATGCCTCTCTTTTTGCTCTTCTCACAGGCAGCAGAGTACGCTCTTTAGGGATGATCAGTGAGATACACCTCCGTGTGCTATCGCTAGCTTTAAAATTGTCCCTTTCCTAAATGAACCATCATGGATGATGCTCGCTGAAATGAGGATGGATAGTCAGTTTTACTAGGGTAAGCTGGAAAGGAGGCTTTGTTGCGGAATAGAAAGCCGACTCTTGATTTGATTTTCGATTGGAGATGTTTGATGTGAGTCTGGAAGGAGAGTTTGCAGTCTAGCCAGACACCTAGGTACTTATAGATGTCCACATATTCAAGGTCGGAACCATCCAGGGTGGTGATGCTAGTCGGGCATGCGGGTGCAGGCCGATCGGTTGAAAAGCATGCATTTGGTTTTACTCGCGTTTAAGAGCAGTTGGAGGCCACGGAAGGAGTGCTGTTCTTGAAGCTCGTTTGGAGGTATAGATCTGTGTCCAATGACGGGCCGAAAGTATATAGTGGTGTCGTCCGAAAAATATCCCTGTGGCACCCCCTCCAGAGGACCGGACAGCATGCCCTCCGATTTGACATGAACTCTGTCTGCAAAGTAATTGGTAGGCAAGGCAGTCATCCGATATATTGAGTCTGTCATAAGAATATGGTGATGTCACTGTCTCGTTACTGTCTTTTCTCGATAGCGGTTATGATATCTTTAGTACCTGAGCGTGGCTGAGGTGCAATATATGGAAACCAGATTGCACATACGGTGGGATTCTGGTCAGTGACTGTTTGTTCTTTCTCTAGGCAGGGCAGGATGGATATAGGTCTATAGCTCTGTCTCTCTCAGACTCTCTATGTGGGGAGACCGTTTACCTAGCCTCAGTGCATGGCGATTGAACAAATGCCCTCTCTGATTCTCTCGGGTCTAGGTTTTGCATGTGGATCCTGTTGGGCCTGCTCAGTTTGCGGGGGGGTTTGACTTTGCTAGGTTGGAGTAGCCAGGCCAGCCGTCTTATTGAAGCTGATAATCGTGATTTTAGTGTCAAACTCCAAAGTGGAGACCGTCTGCTTGAGTCCATAAATTTTCTGGATTGATGATCTGCCCTCCTCTTTCTGATGTTGAAATGGTGCTGGAATAGTGGAGGCAGCTTCTGTTCTTTGTGACTTGCGGTACTCTCTGTGGTTCAAAATCAATAGTTTAGTGGTCCGAAAATATCAGAAACATGAACTTGCTTGACGATGCTGTAGTTGTCACATGTCACTGTCTGTTACTGTACGTGCAATATGCTTTGTGGACTTCACTGGACACAAGTTGTTATCCGCTTTTGTGATAAAAGTAAGGTGTGGTTGAACAACACAATTATCACAACATATAGGTTGTGATATGGCTCTTTGTTTTGGGGGGGGGGGGTGGACTTTGCTTCCCCAGTGATTTTACCCACACACTGCTACTGCTCTCTCCATCTCTTTCTGTTGATGGTAAGGCTCTCCCTCTCTCTCTTTCTCTCTCTGTAGCTCCCTGTTTCTCTCCCTCTCTCTGTGGTGATGGGAAGACTGAGATTACCAGACGAGGTTACTAGCCCTGTTCCCACACTAGTCTCTTTCTCTTACATAATGTGTCTAGTATGTAGTTAATTCAGCCATCGTGCCATCATGTTTATATCTGTGTCGACTGTAGGCTACCAGGTCTGTATCAGATGCAGGAACTCGGTTCCTGATTCTACCATGTAATTACTTGATTATCGGGATTCATAAAAGTAGTTTTTAACAATGTGAGATAAATTATTAAACAAAACACTCTCAAATGAGCCAGACACCAGTTTGAATGCCGCTAATATAAACATAAGACGCATTTTAACGCTGCTGTCATCAACGTCCTCACATCAACCTCGGCACACACACGCACACACACACACACGCACACACGCACGCACGCACGCACGCACGCGCACGCACACACACACACACACACACACACACACACACACACACACACACACACACACACACACACACACACATCATTCTACCGTCATTATATTATTAAGACTACACACTGACACACTTGTATTGTAAATACTAAAGGTGTCTGAGCTGATTTTGACAACGGTGGTATATTATTAGTAATGTTGTGGTGTGTCGTCTCACTGCTCTTCATGTCAGTATCTTTGAAAGCCCTTAAGACACATTAAGAAGTGGATGATATTGAAGTCAACTACATTTAACTCTTGTATTTGTCTGGAATATGTTGTAATTTTCTAGAAGATGTTGTCATTTTCTAATAAAAAACATGTAATCGTTATCTAATCAAACATGTAGCCCAGCTGAAATCACTCCAGTATTGTTTTCCTTTCAAGATTATGAGGAAATATACAACTATCAGTCACTTGATTTTTTTTTCTCCATTTGGCAAATAACCCACAGTCAGTAAATCCAACTCTTAAGGTTAGCAACAGATGGCCATGTTTCAAGGTCGTGTACACAGTGAAATCCAGACCATATGACCACATGACAGATATGAAACTGAGGTGAGAGTATTCTTTTTCTCCCTCCCAGTGACGGTGTCACGGCATCAGAACTGCATCATTTTCTAAAATAGTCTATTGATTAACATTAAGCCAGAGTCTATATAATTATAACAAAAACAGACTGAAGCTCCCATACCCTCCCCTTAGCTCAGAGAGGAGGAAAAAAACGAATCAGATTTATTGCAGGGTAGCTTTATAATTATTTACTTCATTAGCCATTAGTGGTCGACACAAAGTGCACTGGCTCGCAAAATTAGAATCCTTATCTGAATGTTCCAGAAACCTCACTGTATCCTCCGATAGAATGTGTAAATTTAATAGGATAGCTGCCTACCCTGTACGGGAAGTGGTAAAGGAGTATAAGGAGACATTGAGGACATTCAAATATCAGGACATTTTGGAATGTTTAACTGTGGTGGCATTTAACAGAGTTGTAGAGTGTTGAATGCACCTCCACTGGTGTACTCACCCATGAGAAACCAGTCAGGACATTACCTATTGAGAAACCAGTCAGGACATTACCTATTGAGAAACCAGTTGGGACATTACCTATTGAGAAACCAGTTGCGACATTGCCTATTGAGAAACCAGTCAGGACATTACCTATTGAGAAACCAGTCAGGACATTACCTATTGAGAAACCAGTCAGGACATTACCTATTGAGAAACCAGTCAGGACATTACCTATTGAGAAACCAGTCATTCCACTATAGAGAGACCCTTTCAATCCTGTCCCCATTTCAATGCCTGTCTCAAGCATGTCCCATCCCTCAACTCCTATATATTCCATAAAAAAGTCATACATAAAGAAAAGCTTGTTGTCCATCTATTTGATAGTCCTTTCCATATTTGAAAGAGCCATATGCCCTAGGTGAATTTACACATGTTAAGCATGCTGTGATGCGATGCCCATATAATCCCACAGGAACTTGAAACCCCCACAGGCAAGGTTTCTCAGATGCATTGCAGGTCAGGGCGCCCTTGTATTTTCTTCTTTGTTGGGTACTCTGTAGCACTTCAGCCTTCAACACAGACTAGTCTATAGTGCTTTATGATAGTAGCTGGAGCAGGGTCCTAAAGTGCCCCTACAGCATGCACACAACCCCAGGAAAGAGATAGAAGACGGTTGCCTGTTATGACATCCTTTCACGCATGAAGAGAGCAGAACATTTATTCTGTATATTAAAGTAGGCTTTTATTGAGGTAACTAACGACGCAGACACTGAGGCTTCAAGAAAGCATAGAAACTGACAATCTGTCCATGAACTGTCTGTTTCTTTTGGGGTAAGAGTTCAAATGATGTATTTAACGATCAATTCTAATTTATACAAATGACAAACATCTTTGTAAGTCTCTTTATCTCTCCTGGAATTCTGCTCCAAATATGTTACTTTTGAGCTGAATTCACACCGTGTTACAAATGTATGACATTTAACAGCTAGGGTTTAAAACTCATTAGTGTACTTGGTAAGCAGAATAATCACCCCAAGACCTTGACTCTGATGTACAGTAGCGAGTCTGAAGCAGGCCTTGGAATTTGCATGGGCCTTTGTAATGTATTGGATGTATTTGCGCAAGGCCACTCTTTACCCTTCAGCCGTGCTTTGAGTCAATCAAAACTTTCATCAAGTCGAGTTTTTGGGGGTAGAGAAAAATAACGTTTTCAAATTTGACTTGACACGTTAGCAATTAGCATTCAGGCTACGGAGCTCGATTGACTCACTTCCTCCGAGAAGAATGGAACTGCAAACGTTGGAGAGAAGATGGAATTATACAGCAGATTGAGAGTAATGAGTGCATGTCCCACGTCTGAACCCACTGCTGTGGTCTTAACTGACACATGCTCCCATTTTGACTCTGATATCTCATGTTCTACACGGTACAAATCAACTGCTAATCTTCAATCTGTGCTAATTCTCGCTGAAAAGTTTGATAAAATGGTCGTTCTACTTTGAAGGGTAAATAGCAGGACATTTGGCAGCGCTGTAATTTAAACAGATATCACAAGTAGTTATTCATTAACCGATAAGTAAATATAAGCCCTTACGAATGTGTAACAGGCATGGTCACCGTGCCCAGTTGGAATGGATTTGCATCTGCCTCAATAGACACAAAGCCCGGGCAGTTCAGACAGTAGGCTAGGGGCTACATGTTGTTGACACAACCCCAAGGCAAACATTTGTAGTGCAATGATTTCACCAAGCACACAAAGAGGTCAATCATCTTGCAGTTGTTTCCTACTTGTCTTGCATCATGTTGACTACAGATGTAGGATCTAAATCTGATTACCCTGTTGCAGAATAACTTTCCTGAAATGCAGCAAGTTGTAATATTGTAGTGTATTTTAGGTTTAAAAAGGCTTTTAAAGTGTGTAATTTCAACTTACACATTTCAGACTTGATTTTTCCCTTACGAAAAATTTATCAACCCCTACAAAAAATTCAATTGTAACGAGTGCGCTGAGAGTCGGGAAGCAAGTTCAGGGAGTGAGTGTTTTAATAAATAAACACAACATAATACAAAATAAGAAACACAAACAATGCACAGACATGATACAGGAACAGAAACAATAATGCCTGGGGAAGGAACCAAAGGGAGTGACATATATAGGGCAGGTAATTAAGGAAGTATGGAGTCCAGATGAGTCTGATGATGCACAGATGCGCGTAACGATGGTGACAGGTGTGCACCTTAACAAGCAGTCTGGTGACCTAGAGGCTGGAGAGGGAGCACACGTGACATCCATTAATTAGAATCTACATAATAATTCAAATGTCTTGTTCCTGCAGGATTATTTTTCTTCTGTAGCAACCTGGTTACAAATTAGGACCCTACACCTGTAGTTAGGCTAACAATTATTGTTCTTTCATCAAACTTAATTTCAAAGTTTCTATCTCACTTATACCCCACAACAAAGACCCAGCCAGCGGGCATTGATACGCTCCACAGTTGTGTTCAGGTATTGAGCTGTTGCTAAGCTACAGATCTAGAAAGAAGTGAGTCATCGGCCCTGGCAACAACATCGCCTAATTCCCTAGAGTCAGGCAAAGGATCAATTCCTTTTCTTCTGCTTGATGTGAGAAGTCAAACCCAGAGCGGTTTTTGTGAGTGAAATCTGAAAATGATGTTGGCGGGACAATTTACCAGTACCTCATCCCCGGCACTGCGTCTAGGGAAACATAGCAATTTGTTGCATAGTAGTTCCACATGTTAGATTGAACCTGAACTTTTGTCAGTAGTACCTGAAACTCTCAGATGGATTTGACAAAGAGCTTCTCCTATTCTCGTGTGACAAATTCTATTTAAGTAGAATAAAAGGTTCTCAAAATTGTTTAACATTTTGTATGGATGATTTGAGTCTGATTATTACATTCCCATTGATAATCATACAACTCAAATGATATTCAGTATTAGGTCATTACTAGCACACAAGCCATTATTTTCACAGTAAGTAAACACACTATTTCTCCTTAAAGTTCCCTCTTATCTTTTCCAAGAACAATTAGGGTCGATCTCACAGGCCTACATATGGAGCACACGTGTATCCTGCATCAAAAACACCTATCTTCAAAGCATCAAGCAACACAAGTAGTCCTCCACTAGTAAAAGTCAAGGGCAAAATGTTCTTTCAAAGCAGAAAGTCAGCATTGAAGCAGATAGAGGCAATTATCAAAAACAAAACATGTAGAACCGCCAGCAAACGATGTCTTTGTCAGCAGTTGGCCCTGGCGCTCTAGTTTAGGCTACACAATACTTTTTACATCTGATTCCTTATCAGACTAATGACAAAACTTTGTCTATCCTTACCTTGGAGAAAATAAACACCTGTCAAGTATTTATCCCGGCGAGGAGGCATCACATGAAAGAGGCTTGAAGACGTCCTGAAGCGAGGAGAAGAGAAGAAGAGAAGAAGAGAGAGAACTATGGAAGCATCAAAGACACGGCGAAGTACAGAAGAACAGTGAGGAGAGAAGAAGTACCTCACACTTTACTTTAAGACAGTTCAAACGCTCGATGAATGGAGGGAATGAAGGAAGGAAGAAAGGGAAAGTGGTGATATGTATTCATGGTGTCTGATCATCTGCGTTGATCTCAGGTCCTCTTCAAAGTTTACCTTCAAGACTGAGTCATTCCATTTCATTTCAGCAAGCCATGACACCAACCGCCTCAGATTGTTCTATAGTTAGAAACAGATCAAATAAGCAAGTCTGAAACATTATTTTGTTGAAAGACAATTTGAACCCTGAGATATTAAGCTAATTGTTTTCACCCAAATTGGTAATTTAAATGTATAGGATTCATATGATATTCAATAAGTATAGTACCCAGCATCCGATTTGGATGAAACATCTTCTTACCAATGAGTAAGACGTGAGGAATCAAATGTAAAAGCCACCCACAGACCCGCCAAACCCCACACCGAGCTCACCCTAATGGCTGGTACACAGTATCGGTTCTCCATGTTTGACAGGTATAAGCTGGGTTTCAATCTGCGACATATTGTGTATTGTTTATTGTTTAAAGTATTTTTTCCCCCCACACACAATTTAAGATGAGCAAAAGCTATTTGCTTTCTACCCAAAGTAGATCCATTTAATACACATGAGACCAGCTAAATGGATAAAAGGGTGTGACAACAGCAGAAACAGAGGCATCTAGTGAGAAAAACCTGGTCATTTCACACTAATTAATGGGGGGAAATTCAAGTGACTTCGATGGTTAATTTCTCTGAACAGGGGGAAAAAACATCACCAAATTCACTTAGAATCATTACATTGTATGAATAAACAATACTCCATTTGTCAGGTTACAGATTCAATTTTGCTTGCTGTTTTGAGATGTTGCTACGTATTCCAGCGTACTCCCGCAGTAATTAGGGTCGATCTCACAGGAATACGGCCAGGTCTTAATAACTAATTACCAATGCTAAACAGATTAAACAAAATGGATATTAATTCAAGGATAGAGAACAAGAGATGTATAGCTAGCTTAGGAGTTCACCTTGCAAATTTGAAGTAGTTTGTGTTCGTCTTAACTGGTGTTTATTATATCCATTCCTTCTGGGAATCAAGACTCCAGCCTTTTTCTAATGGATATATGGATTGACTGCAGTGGGACATGGACACAGCTCAACTTTAGGACCCTCCCAATGAATATATTTTGGGGGAGAAAGTTTGTTACAAGGGGGAATTATCCCTTATTGAGAATGGATAACAGCAATATAATCAGCTGAGCATGACCGTTGACAGAGATGAGTAGCCACTGTAGCCGATCATGACGCAAACTGTCCTGATTGGAGGAGTTCTGGACGGAATTGACTTGTGCTCTTCTAGTGTAGCAAGAATATCAAGAGGCCAAAGAGGTGTTATTCTGCTGCAGGCTTTGTCCACCTACTCAACAACACACGGACACTCACGACACACACGACACTCACGACACACACACCCACGACACACACACGCACACGACACACACACACACACACACAAACTCTGTCCACTCAGTGGTGCACAATGCTTTCCGCTGCAGTATAATTTCTCCCATGTGTGGATACATACGTAGTCTGTGATTCGCAAAGAACCTTCATGAGGGAGAAAGTAAACAGACACTTCACTATGAAGCAGAAACTCATAATATGTCAACCTAGTGCACTTTTCTTCCTGTAAAACAATATTTGACGTTTTTCTCCAGGGAGAGCGGGATGCTTTTTAGCCACGGTTAATGGCGTCTTTCTCTGGGAGAAGAGGAACACACACACCCTCGTCTCCTTCTGATGTTTAATTCATAGAAATGATTCAGTTCGATTGTTTATGTTGTGTGTGTTTTGGTTGTTTTGTCAGTTGACAGTGTTGACAGTGTTGACAGTGCTGACAGTGTTGACAGTGTTGACAGTGCTGACAGTGTTGACAGTGCTGACAGTGTTGACAGTGTTGACAGTGTTGACAGTGCTGACAGTGTTGACAGTGTTGACAGTGCTGACAGTGTTGACAGTGCTGACAGTGTTGACAGTGTTGACAGTGACCATTCCTCAAAACATCAATTCCCAGGAGGCAGGGAGAAACTAATGTGGCAAAAAAGAAGTAGACCGACTGTCCTTGTAATAACACAAAGACTGTGTCCTTTTTTATTTATTTATTTTATTTATCCTTTATTTAACCAGGTAGGCCAGTTGAGAACAAGTTCTCATTTACAACTGTGACCTGGCTAAGATAAAGCAAAGCAGTGCGACTAAAACAACAACACAGAGTTACACATAAACAAACCTACAGTCAATAACACAATAGAAAAATCTGTATACAGTGTGTGCAAATGAAGTAAGGAGGTAAGGCAATAAATAGGCCATAGTGGCAAAGTAATTACAATTTAGGAAATTAACACTGGAGTGATAGATGTGCAGATGAGGATGTGCAAGTAGAAATACTAGTGTGCAAAAGAGCAGAAAACCCAAAACAAATATGGGGATGAGGTAGGGTTGTTGGTTGGATGGGCTATTTACAGATGGGCTGTGTACAGCTGCAGCGATCGGTAAGCTGCTCTGACAGCTGATGCTTAAAGTTAGTGAGGGAGATATAAGTCTCCAACTTCAGTGATTTGTATCTAGAGGTTCAGCAATCAATCTGTACCAGTTATATAACAAAGAAGGTCACTTTAAGTCTGACTAAAAACACAAAGGTTAAATTATCCGGACTTGTGTGGGAGTGATAGTGGGGAGACAAGTTGAGTTACCTCCACTTCAGGTGCATACTGTATGAAATCAGGAGAGATGAATGTACTGTAGAAAGTTCTTCTGCATGACATGTTACCATACCAGTAACAAGCCACTGGGAAAGAGGTAAACATACCAGATGAATGCTACCTACTGCCGGTGTGCTCTTGAGCAAGGCACTTTAGCCCTGATTGTTCCAACAGCTAAAAATAGTATAATAACAACAGTAATAATAATGTAATTGGCCTAATAAAGGTAGCATTACATTGTGTAGTATTGTGTGGTGTTGTGTAATATTGTGTAGTATTGCATGGTATTGCGTGGTATTGTATAGTATTGTGTGGTATTGTGTGGTATTGAATTGAAATGGGTCTCCCGAGTGGTGCAGCGGTCTAAGGCACTGCATCTCAGTGCTGGAGGTGTCACTACAGACTCTGGTTTGGTACAAGGCTGTATCACAACCGGCCGTGATTGGGAGTCCCATAGGACGGCGCACAATTGGCCCAGTGTCGTCCGGGTTAGGGTTTGGCCGGGGTAGGCTGTCATTGTAAATAGTCATTTGATCTTAACTGACATGCCGAGCTAAATAAAGGTTTATTAAAAATGAAATGAAATGGTACTGCTGACTTGTGTTCGTCAGTCACTCAAGCTGCCCTTGTTTCTCAAGGTTCAGAGGGAAACTTATCTTGAAGACAATTTTATCATGTAAGGAAATGAACATGGCTCATGTTCTATTTCTCCTGAAGTACAGTATGTTATTATACAGTATATGTATGTTACATTATAAACTGGGTTGTTCGAGCCCTGAATGCTGATTGGCTGACAACCGTGGTATATCAGACCGTATACCACGGGAATGACAAAATATATATTTTAATGCTCTAATTACGTTGGTAACCAGTTTATAATAGCAATAAAGCACCTCAGGGTTTGTGGTATATGGCCAATATACCACGGCTAACTGCTGTATTCAGGCAATCTGCATTGCGTGGTGCTTAAGAACAGCCCTTTACCGTGGTATATTGGCCATATACCCCCCCAGGCTTATTGCTTAAATTTAGGATAGGAGGATTCATAGGATATCAAGGTATAGGCTGATCACATTACAACTATACAACACAAGAGACACTTTGGGGCGGTTTCCTGGACACAGATTAAGACTCATCCAAGAGATTATCTGATTTTGCTCTTTAGTACAGGACTAGGCTTAATCTGTGTCCGGGAAACTGACCAAAATATGCACGATTAGAAACACAATTGTTTCAGATTTTTTATCTAAGCCACCCTACTACACAGTTGACTGTAACCACTGGCTACATACAGTCTGATAATCAATAGGACAGGTGCTGCTACTGCCTTGCCCTGACTGTAATGGCTTTGTTTGTGTCAGCACACCGGGAGATGACAGGCCAGGCGTTTTCCTTTGGTGTAATTATCAGCCTTACTGTACTTTATGCCCTGCAGAAACCTGAACATGAATATAATGAATATTTCATGGAAGGAGAAAAGGCTGCAGATGAGGTGAGTTCTACTGCTGTTTGTGGAGAGGAGAATGGTGGAGAGAATGTGAGAAAGCAGATGAGGTGAGTTCTACTGCTGTTTGTGGAGAGGAGAATGCTGGAGAGAATGTGAGAAAGCAGATGAGGTGAGTTCTACTGCTGTTTGTGGAGAGGAGAATGCTGGAGAGAATGTGAGAAAGCAGATGAGGTGAGTTCTACTGCTGTTTGTGGAGAGGAGAATGCTGGAGAGAATGTGAGAAAGCAGATGAGGTGAGTTCTACTGCTGTTCGTGGAGAGGAGAATGGTGGAGAGAATGTGAGAAAGCAGATGAGGTGAGTTCTACTGCTGTTTGTGGAGAGGAGAATGCTGGAGAGAATGTGAGAAAGCAGATGAGGTGAGTTCTACTGCTGTTTGTGGAGAGGAGAATGCTGGAGAGAATGTGAGAAAGCAGATGAGGTGAGTTCTACTGCTGTTTGTGGAGAGGAGAATGCTGGAGAGAATGTGAGAAAGCAGATGAGGTGAGTTCTACTGCTGTTTGTGGAGAGGAGAATGCTGGAGAGAATGTGAGAAAGCAGATGAGGTGAGTTCTACTGCTGTTTGTGGAGAGGAGAATGCTGGAGAGAATGTGAGAAAGCAGATGAGGTGAGTTCTACTGCTGTTTGTGAAGAGGAGAACGGTGGAGAGAATGTGAGAAAGCAGATGAGGTGAGTTCTACTGCTGTTTGTGGAGAGGAGAATGCTGGAGAGAATGTGAGAAAGCAGATGAGGTGAGTTCTACTGCTGTTGTTTGTGGAGAGGAGAATGCTGGGGAGAATGTGAGAAAGCAGATGAGGTGAGTTCTACTGCTGTTCGTGGAGAGGAGAATGGTGGAGAGAATGTGAGAAAGCAGATGAGGTGAGTTCTACTGCTGTTCGTGGAGAGGAGAATGGTGGAGAGAATGTGAGAAAGCAGATGAGGTGAGTTCTACTGCTGTTTGTGAAGAGGAGAATGCTGGAGAGAATGTGAGAAAGCAGATGAGGTGAGTTCTACTGCTGTTTGTGGAGAGGAGAATGCTGGAGAGAATGTGAGAAAACAGATGAGGTGAGTTCTACTGCTGTTTGTGGAGAGGAGAATGCTGGAGAGAATGTGAGAAAGCAGATGAGGTGAGTTCTACTGCTGTTTGTGGAGAGGAGAATGCTGGAGAGAATGTGAGAAAGCAGATGAGGTGAGTTCTACTGCTGTTTGTGAAGAGGAGAACGGTGGAGAGAATGTGAGAAAGCAGATGAGGTGAGTTCTACTGCTGTTTGTGGAGAGGAGAATGGTGGAGAGAATGTGAGAAAGTCACCCCCTCGTTGTGACACAACCCTCTGACACACACCACAGGAGGGTGGTGGCACTTCAATTGGGGAGGACAGGCTCGTGGTAAGGGCCGGAGAGGAATGAGGGGAATGGTATTAAATAGATCAAACACATGGTTTCCATGTATTTGATGCCATGCCATTCGCTCCGTTCCGGCTATTATTATGAGCTTTTACTTCGATCTCCCATAGCTGTTTATTTATTTTAATTAGTGTGTCGAGATACTGTGTGTGCCCAAGGCAAGGCACGCTCAGATATATCAAATGATAAATCAAACTCAAGAACTGTATCACAAACTGTACACTCTAAGGAAAAAAGGTGCTACGTATCTTGAACCTTAAACGGTTCTTCGGCTGTCCAAATAGAACCCTTTGAAGAACCCTTTTGGGTTCAGCGTGGAACCCTTTCCACAGAGAACCAAAAACAGTTATATCTGTAACCAAAAAGGGTTCTCCTATGGGAACAGCCGAAGAACCCTTTTGGAACCCTTTTTTTCTAGTGTAAAATAAAAAAGACTGGGTTTCCTTTTCACATTGTGACAGAGAAGTGCTTATCTGGAAATGTAAAGGGTTGCATTATTATCATGGTCAACTACAGGTCCAGGTCCAGTCGAGGTCCTCCCTCCCTCCCTGCCTCCCACCCCCTCCATCTCTCCCTCCCCCTCCCTGGCTGTTCCCCTGTCATGTGTGACTAAGACATAAATCAGAATGGTGGACCTTCAACTCTACACACCTTCCTACGCGTGCCACCTCAGGCTGAAAGGAGCGGATGAATCATGAGCACCATAACCCCATCACACATAATTTCCACACCCTGGAAATGATACTCCTCTCTCTTTAGAGACATTTAAGGTGACAACTGATGGAGGTACTATACCGTAGCCTAGGTGGACCTGCCATATAAAGTGTCCTTGTACTGAAAGACAATCAGCCCAGCAGAACCATATGCCTTGTCCCTATACTATGACTATGGCTGCAGTATCGGAGAGATAACCTGGTTAAACCAGATTCAACGTTGCGCTCACTAGTGAGAACAGCATTCAGTCTGGTTTAACCAGGCTACCGGAAAGAGCACGAGAGAGACAATGGAGAGCAAGAAAAAACAATTATACAAATATTTTGGGAGCTGGTGAAGTGCGGCAGCTGTATTTGGGGCGCTAATGTAGCGTTGCCTATAAATGGGAGATGGAATTGAGGACAGTGGGCTGGGCTCTGCCAGCGGAGCCACCATAAGGACTAATTTCCCAGTCTTTATAGCACAGGCACCTTGTTTAATAAGCATGGATTACAGGGCATAAAGGGCAATGGAGTAGGGAGAGCTATGGTGGGGGAGGGGGAGGGAGGAGAGGTGGAGTAGGGAGAGCTATGGTGGGGGAGGGGGAGGGAGGAGAGGTGGAGTAGGGAGGGCTATGGTGGGGGAGGGGAGGGAGGAGAGGTGGAGTAGGGAGAGCTATGGTGGGGGAGGGGGAGGGAGGAGAGATGGAGTAGGGAGAGCTATGGTGGGGGAGGGGCGGGAGGAGAGGTGGAGTAGGGAGGGCTATGGTGGGTGAGGGGAGGGAGGAGAGGTGGAGTAAGGAGAGCTATGGTGGGGGAGGGGGAGGGAGGAGAGGTGGAGTAGGGAGAGCTATGCTCAGGGAGGGGAGGGAGGAGAGGTGGAGTAGGGAGAGCTATGCTCGGGGAGGGGGAGGGAGAGGGTGGAGTAGGGAGAGCTATGCTCGGGGAGGGGGAGGGAGGAGAGGTTGAGTAGGGAGAGCTATGCTCCGGGAGGGGAGGGGAGGAGAGGTGGAGTAGGGAGAGCTATGCTCGGGAGGGGAGGGAGCGGGAGAGTGGGCGGGGGAGGGAGGAGAGGTGGAGTAGGGAGAGCTATGCTCGGGAGGGGGAGGGAGGAGAGGTGGAGAAGGAGATGGGGGAGAAAATGAAGGAGAGCCACATACATACAGGCCGAGGACAGAGGGAGGGGGAATGAGGGTGAGTGGAGGGAACGGTGGAGAAGGGGGACAGGGAGATGAAGAGAGAGAGGGGAGATGGTGGGGGAGAGAGAGGAGGTTGTGAGGGAGAGAGGAGAGATTGTGAGGAAGAGATACGGGAGAGAGTAGAAGGGAGAGAAGGGAGATGGCGAGGGAGAGAGGGGGGGATGAAAGGGGGAGGAATAATTAAGAGAGCAGTAAAGACAGGTGCTCAGAAAAGTGATAGGGCAGAGAGTAGCTTGGTGAGAGGAACGTAGAGAGGATAGTGGAGTGACAGGGGAGAAGGCTAAAGGAAGATGAGCAACAGGAAAGAGGGAGACGAGTGAGGGAGGGAGAAAAGAAAGGAGAAGAAAGAAAGTGTAGGTCCAAGGTTGGATAAAAGGGAACATCAGAAGGCTGTCATGATGGGATTTAGTGGAGTTAGTAAGCTTGTAGTTGCTTTGTCTTCAACCCCAGCTTCTGACAGAGACAGGAAGGCCTATTGACGGAGACTGAGTGTGCGCTGTCGTTTTTCCCTCGACCCGGCCTCGAATCTAGCAGTCAGCAATTCTGAGTTAGTGGAGGAGTTTGATGTTGACATTGTTCACTTCCTGGTGCATATCACTGTGAACTCAGGGCTTTGATAGGCTGGTTCCTCAGAAGGGCACTCAGAGACAGGTTAAGCAAGGCCGGGCCCTCACAGCTGACCCTGTCAGCTCACTGTGGGGGAAATGGAGAGGCATGTCTGCATCCCAAATGGGCCCTGGTCAAAAGTACTGCACTATATAGGGAATAGGGTGCCATGTTTTATGCACAATATATAAACCTAAATTACTTTCAGACCAGTTTTAGCTTGCTGATGTTACAGCATCTCAACATCACCCCAGAATATACTGAAGAAGTCTATATACCTATATGAACTTACAGCATCTCAACATCACCCCAGAATATACTGAAGAAGTCTATATACCTATATGAACTTACAGCATCTCAACATCACCCCAGAATATACTGAACTATACAGAACATCTCAACATCACCCCAGAATATACTGAAGAAGTCTATATACCTATATGAACTTTAAGTGTCTGTATCTGTTGCAGGTCAAAATAAAATATACATATTCTTTTGTTGCTTCTTAACATGTCACCATTAAAACATTATTGAATGGAGTTCAGTTGCTGTAATGAACTTTCTTTCAGCATTTCAGTTTTTGTTCTAATAGTTTGTTTTAATTGAATCTACAGTATATTACCTCAAGAAGTATTTTATACCAGCACAGAAAGCAGATTAGAGTTGTGTAGCCTGAATTGAGAGAAGCTCATTGATTCTTCCATTGGAAATCAGGATTTGTTTCTGTGGTCCTCAGGGATATCTCTAGACCTTTCTACAGACATGCAATTTATCCTTTGAACAATTTAAAGAGGAAGATAAAAAAGAATATATATACACAGTGGGGAGAACAAATATTTGATACACTGCCGATTTTGCAGGTTTTCCTACTTACAAAGCAATTTTTTTATCATAGGTGTACTTTTTTATCATAGGTAAACTTCAACTGTGAGAGACGGAATCTAAAACAAAAATCCAGAAAATCACATTGTATGATTTTTAAGTAATTCATTTGCATTTTATTGCATGACATAAGTATTTGATACATCAGAAAAGCAGAACTTAATATTTGGTACAGAAACCGTTGTTTGCAATTACAGAGATCATACGTTTCCTGTAGTTCTTGACCAGGTTTGCACACACTGCAGCAGGGATTTTGGCCCACTCCTCCATACAGGCCTTCTCCAGATCCTTCAGGTTTTGGGGCTGTCGCTGGGAAATATGGACTTTCAGCTCCCTCCAAAGATTTTCTATTGGGTTCAGGTCTGGAGACTGGCTAGGCCACTCCAGGACCTTGAGATGCTTCTTACGGAGCCACTCCTTAGTTGCCCTGGCTGTGTGTTTCGGGTCGTTGTCATGCTGGAAGACCCAGCCACGACCCATCTTCAATGCTCTTACTGAGGGAAGGAGGTTGTTGGCCAAGATCTCGCAATACATGGCCCAATCCATCCTCCCCTCAATACGGTGCAGTCGTCCTGTCCCCTTTGCAGAAAAGCATCCCCAAAGAATGATGTTTCCACCTCCATGCTTCATGGTTGAGATGGTGTTCTTAGGGTTGTACTCATCCTTCTTCTTCCTCCAAACACGGCGAGTGGAGTTTAGACCAAAAAGCTCAATTTTTGTGTCATCAGACCACATGACTTTCTCCCATTCCTCCTCTGGATCATCCAG
Source organism: Oncorhynchus nerka (assembly GCF_034236695.1). Lineage (NCBI taxonomy): Eukaryota > Metazoa > Chordata > Actinopteri > Salmoniformes > Salmonidae > Oncorhynchus > Oncorhynchus nerka. The sequence continues at coordinate 32,896,009 of NC_088421.1, forward strand.
ATGGTCATTGGCAAACTTCAGATGGGCCTGGACATGCACTGGCTTGAGCAGGGGGACCTTGCGTCCGCTGCAGGATTTTAATCCATGACGGCGTAGTGTGTTACTAATGTTTTTCTTTGAGACTGTGGTCCCAGCTCTCTTCAGGTCATTGACTAGGTCCTGCCGTGTAGTTCTGGGCCGATCCTTCACTTTCCTCATGATCATTGATGCCCCACGAGGTGAGATCTTACATGGAGCCCCAGACAGAGGGTGATTGACCGTCATCTTGAACTTCTTCCATTTTCTAATAATAGCGCCAACAGTTGTTGCCTTCTCATCAAGCTGCTTGCCTATTGTCCTGTAGCCCATCCCAGCCTTGTGCGGGTCTACAATTGTACCCCTGATGTCCTTACACAGCGCTCTGGTCTTGGCCATTTTTACCTTTATTTAACCAGGCAAGTCAGTTAAGAACAAATTCTTATTTTCAATGACGGCCTGGGAACAGTGGGTTAACTGCCTGTTCAGGGGCAGAACGACAGATTTGTACCTTGTCAGCTCGGGGGTTTGAACTCGCAACCTTCCGGTTACTAGTCCAACGCTCTAACCACTAGGTTGGAGTCTGTTTGACTGAGTGTGTGGACAGGTGTCTTTTATACAGGTAACGAGTTCAAACAGGTGCTGTTAATACAGGTAATGAGTGGAGAACAGGAGGTATTCTTAAAGAAAAACTAACAGGTCTGTGAGAGCCGGAATTCTTACTGGTTGGTAGGGGATCAAATAACATAAGTAATGTCATGCAATAAAATGCTAATTAATTACATAAAAATCATACAATGTGATTTTGTGGATTTTCTTTTTAGATTCCGTCTCTCATAGTTGAAGTGTACCTATGATAAAACATTTGCATCTACATGGTTTGTAAGTAGGAAAACCTGCAAAATCGGCAGTGTATAAAATATTTATTCTCCCCACTGATTATATATATATATATATAAAGTATGTGTATGTGAGAGTGCCTGATGGGTGTTGCCCATCTATAGTCTAGCTCTATAACTCAATCAGCAGGCAGAGTGCCAATTGGTTCACATCAAAGGACATTAATTTCATCACCAGTGAAGAGGGAAATCAGAAATGAGGGAGCTTTATCTGGCAATAACCCAGATTGGCCTTATAGCTCAGTGTTAACCCATCATAGCTCAGTGTTAACCCATCATGGCTCAGTGTTAACCCATCATGGCTCAGTGTTAACCCCTCATGGCTCAGTGTTAACCTGTCATGGCTCAGTGTTAACTCACCCTGGCTCAGTGTTAACCCATCGTGGTAGATGTGTTAACCCATCATGGCTCAGTGTTAACCCCTTGTGGCTCAGTGTTAACCAATCATGGCTCATTGTTAACCCATCATGGCTCAGTGTTAACCTGTCGTGGCTCAGTGTTAACCCATCATGGCTCATTGTTAACCCCTCATGGCTCAGTGTTAACCTGTCGTGGCTCAGTGTTAACTCACCCTGGCTCAGTGTTAACTCACCATGGCTCAGTGTTAACCCATCATGGCTCAGTGTTAACCCCTCATGGCTCAGTGTTAACCCATCATGGCTCAGTGTTAACCCCTCATGGCTCAGTGTTAACCCCTCATGGCTCAGTGTTAACCCCTTATAGCTCAGTGTTAACCCATTATGGCTCAGTGTTAACCCATCATGGCTCAGTGTTAACCCCTCATGGCTCAGTGTTAACCCCTCATGGCTCAGTGTTAACTCATCATGGTTCAGTGTTAATCCATCATGGCTCAGTGTTAACCCATCATGGCTCAGTGTTAACTCATCATGGCTCAGTGTTAACCCCGTATGGCTCAGTGTTAAGTCTCTGAGGTTAGGCCTACTGCAGGAGACATTGAAACCTATTTTAAGAGATTGAGCTCCCACATTAAAATCCTACAGTAAGTACTGTGAGCATTATACATCATCCACACACTCTGTTTGAATAGGTGAAAACAATTTGAAACACGGTTTCATTACGTTAGTGTTAATAAGAGATTTGACCAACATCTGGCCACACACACACACACACACACACACACACACACACACACACACACACACACACACACACACACACACACACACACACACACACACACACACACACACACACACACACACACACAAACACACACACAAACACACACACACACACACAGTGGGAAAATAAAATCACATGTCCTCCAACCCCAGCATCACATCACTAATCCCTGAGAGACACACAGAGAGCTGCCTCCCCGTATGTCTCAACTACCTAACATCAGCTTTCAGGAGATTTAGAGGACAGGAGATTTAGAGGACAACCTTCACATCTCTGATCTACAAGACTGATACAGACGTATGACTTAACTACCTAACATCAGCTTTCAGGAGATTTAGAGGACAACCTTCACATCTCTGATCTACAAGACTGATACAGACGTATGACTTAACTACCTAACATCAGCTTTCAGGAGATTTAGAGGACAACCTTCACATCTCTGATCTACAAGACTGATACAGAAGTGGCATTTATTTCAAAATTGACAGAAGAAACTCAAAACTCTAGCAAGTTTATGAGAATTAAGAGATTAAAAAAAATATATATATTGCAGGTTAAGCTCCTACAGAGTTCATAGAAAAATCGACTTGAATGGGACATAGCATGCCAAAGTTTGCACTGAGATTACTTATGGAATAAAACATATGGAAGCCAATTGAATATGACATTGTGTAATACATATTCCGCAAGACTGCAAGTATGTTGTGTTAATCTACACAGAGATAAATTAGTATATGAAATATACTGATGACAGTGCCAAAGGGGCTGGCAAAAGGTTTTGGCAAAAGGAGGATCCCACTGAAAATGTTAAGGCATCAAATCTCTGTTTGAGCCAATGTTCGCAAATAGAGCCACACACAAGATTCATTGGGAATTCTAATGAAAAAAGAGTAGAAAATACATGTTTGCGAATGTGTGAGAACATATGTTCTTACAGTGAAGCATTACAACGAGTGATGACTCTTCTCCTCTAGTTAAGTCCACCTCTCAATTACAGGAGGCCTTCAGAGTATCTTCTGTCCCGCAGTAACAAGACTCCATGGCAACGACCTGCCTCTGCAAACATTAGCATAATATTACTAGAAAACGTTGTTGTTTACATATAAACCCTCTCACAGGCATTGTAATTCGAAACAGAAAAAAGGGGTTTTAGACTGATAATGTTGAAATGATAAGCCAGTTAGGGTTACTGACTTACCGGTCTTATTCCATTTAGCTCCTAGTGGAACAAAGGGCCTCAGATTCAGTGTTTACACATTGTTGTTCACGAGCCTCGAGAGCCAAACTGAATCATGCTACGTTTCAATTCAGTTTCCTCCGCTGACTGTGTTTCAATGTCGAGGCTTGCTTTTCACCCCCGTCCCTGGAAATCGGTTCCAGAGATCATTATTAGCAATATATGTCCAGGAAATGTGCCACAATGCTATCTCTCCTTCCTGACTCACTCTCATCATGAGTCACATCCTTTGATCCGTTCTCTCTCCGCATCACAGCGTTATTTAGAGACTGTCTGCATACTGTGAGAAAGACACTAATTAAATGATCACACACCAAGGAGATTCATCACCCTGCAGAGGTTTGTATCATCACCTTTAACTCCCAAAGCAAAGATTAGTCATAGAGTTTATCCCACTGATATAATCATTTGGTGGATGTTATGAACACTGTATTGGGTTGTGAGTCAAGCAAACTGAGTCTAATTCAAGGTGAATCTGGATTGATTCATTTCCTGTTTGGAAATGTTCTCTTTTTTAACTTTGAACAGAGGTCCAGCGTCTAGTAGAACTAATCATTTACATCACCATAGATATTGTCTGAAGTAAATGGATATCACTGTTCGGTCGTTTCAGATTCTAACTGTATAACGGAAGACAACCCTGATAACCATTAACCAGTACAGGCAACATAATAGATTTACTCAAAACAGAATACAACTGATCTAAAATTCTTCAATTCTGTTGTGAGGTGCCCAAAATGTCAACATTCAGCGTCTGGCCCAGACCCACATTTCAAAATGTTAAGCAGTAAAGAGGAAACATCAGGAACAGCCTTTCTGCTTCCAGCTGAATTGACAGGGTCATCCAGCCTTGTCTCTTTGCATCTGGGACATAAAATGATGAGGTTCATTTTTTAGAAATTCAACTGCTGAAGGGAAGGACAAACTGGCATTAACCTGTGCCCCACAATGCACTGCTGCCTCCCAGCATGTCGTACATCTCCGGCTGGCACACTGAGCAGCCAGCTACAGTATCAGACCTGCAGTTGGGGACTAAATGAAGGTTAGATGTGGTTAACACATGGTTTCAGATAAAGCACTTTGCTGTCTAATGACTTGAAAACATAACATTTCAGATTCAGAAAACGTTCATGTCCTCAGAAAGGCAATTCATTTTGCACCAGTCATAAAACATAACAAATTTACATGTAAAAAATAAAAAAAATAAAAAGCAAATAGCAAAAGATGTTTACAAGCAAGTCGTTGGGGTAAGTAGGCTGTGTAAGAAGGCTGTGTAAGTAGGCTGGGTAAGTAGGCTGGTGAAGTACACTTTTATAATAAAATGTCAAAGTGGGCTACATGATAAAGTGAAAGTGCTACATTTCAATTTGTTCAACATTTAGTTAAGTTGCAGAATTGCATTTGGAATTCCCTTAGATAGTCTGTACCTGCGATAGGGAAATGCAGCCAGAGGGAATGAGCTGGAATTCCCTTAGATAGTCTGTACCTGCGATCGGGAAATGCAGCCAGAGGGGATGAGCTGGAATTCCCTTAGATAGTCTGTACCTGCGATCGGGAAATGCGGCCAGAGGGGATGAGCTGGAATTCCCTTAGATAGTCTGTACCTGCGATAGGGAAATGCGGCCAGAGGGGATGAGCTGGAATTCCCTTAGATAGTCTGTACCTGCGATAGGGAAATGCGGCCAGAGGGGATGAGCTGGAATTCCCTTAGATAGTCTGTACCTGCGATAGGGAAATGCAGCCAGAGGGGATGAGCTGGAATTCCCTTAGATAGTCTGTACCTGCGATAGGGAAATGCAGCCAGAGGGGATGAGCTGGAATTCCCTTAGATAGTATGTACCTGCGATAGGGAAATGCGGTCAGAGGCGATGAGCTGGAATTCCCTTAGATAGTCTGTACCTGCGATAGGGAAATGCGGCCAGAGGGGATGAGCTGGAATTCCCTTAGATAGTATGTACCTGCGATAGGGAAATGCAGCCAGAGGGGATGAGCTGGAATTCCCTTAGATAGTCTGTACCTGCGATAGGGAAATGCAGCCAGAGGGGATGAGCTGGAATTCCCTTAGATAGTCTGTACCTGCGATAGGGAAATGCAGCCAGAGGGGATGAGCTGGAATTCCCTTAGATAGTATGTACCTGCGATAGGGAAATGCGGTCAGAGGCGATGAGCTGGAATTCGAGGTGGACTTGGTGGGAAGAGTCAACCACTATTATATGCGCCTTCTGGATGGCTCGGACCAGGTAGGGAGATGACAGTTCTTGGTGTTGCTGCCCCATGATTCTTCCGCAAGTCCTGAATATCTTGCCCAACCTATTTTTCTGTGCAACCTTAGATATTCCCAAACCAGCAGGTCAGGCAGTGGGAGAACAATGATGGTTAGGTCAACATGAAAAATGTGCATCTTCCGATGAAATACAGGCTCTGTTGGTCGTTATTAGAAATAGCGTCAGTACATTGATTCCAGGACATCTTGTTGTCAATGACTAGCCCAAGGTATTTGTACTCCTCCACTATTTGTTGGGCTCACCTTTTATCGGTGATGGTGTCTGCAAGGTAGTGTTCCTTCGGAAGTCCATCACCATATCCTTTATTTTAGATGTGTTTACTTTTAAATGGGAGGACTCACACCACACAGTAAAATCATTCAGAGACAGTCCGCAATTGGTCTCATCCCCTTCGAGGAGACTGACCAAAGCAGTGTCGTCAGCAGATTTGATCAGGTGGCACCCTGGGAACTGGCTTCGGCAGCTGTCTGTATAGTACCGGTGAAAGAGCACTGCCCTGTGGAGTTCCAACTGAAGTAGAGCGCACCGCCGAGAGCGTGTTACCTGCTGCGACCGATCAGTTAGGAAGTTGGTGATCCATGTGATAAGCATCAGGTCGGAAGTCTCTTCTCAGTCTGTCCGCGAGGACAAACACATTGATTGTGTTAAATGTTGAGGAGAAATCAACGAACATGATACGCACATGTGTTTTGCAGCCCTGCATGTCCTGTACACCAGATTTAAGAGCGAGAGGATGGTATCATCTGTTCCTCTCTCCGACCGGTATGCAAATTGTGGGGGTCAAGGAGGTGTTTGTTGGTATTGACGATGTATGCTTTGATGATCTTTTCAAGAGATTTATTCAAGAGAGAGGTAAGTGTGACTGGACTGTAGTCATTTGATGCGGATGGTTGAGAGGTTTTTGGGATTTGGGACAGGTGCAACAATTGATGTACAGATAAAGCTGTACATGTAGCCTTGTGGAAAGCCCATCAGTATCATCTGTCACTGTTACAAATTCATTGTAAATTATCCAATATTATCCTATATCACGTTTCATTAAGCACTTTGGATGGAGCTGATAAACGCTTCTTCATTTCATTTATTCAGAGTTAGATTTTCTTTAAAGGAGTATAATCTCGCTGGTGGATCGGATGGCCTCGCCATTGTGGCGATTACAGTGATATAAGCACAGTGACTTCAGATAGGGAGATAGCTAGGATAGAGACAGGGAACGAGGTGAGGCTGGAGACAAGTAGGCCCTGTTTCATCCTCCCCGGAGAAGATTGAGCATTAGTTCCTCCAGTGAGTCTCAACGAGAGACGGAGAGAGGAGTTATCAGCCCCCCTGATCAGACTATCAGCTGCAGCATCCACACATACAGGGGTAGTAGCAAACTAAGAATAGACTGCAGAGAGATTCAGTTGTTATCATCAACCATGATAAATGAATCATCTTGTATTTAAAAACAGCATGAAATATGACACTGGTTCACAGAGCTGGAAGGCAGTTAAGACAATGTATGTTTTATCTTTTTTACAAAGCGTGGGATTTGGAGGAACATGAACTCTGTGGCAGCTCTGCATGTAGGCAGGGTAGAGATGCAATCTATGTAGATAAAATGTCCCTAGCCATAAAATGTCCCTAGCCATTTGGGATAAGTGGGCCCTTGCTAGTCAGTTTGTAAAAGCAAATATTGAAATGTTATGCCTAGTACTAAAGGAATGTGCACGCCGATCAAGTACAGCTTGAAAAATGCTCCACTTTTACCCAAATTAACTTTTTCAAAACAGTGGAAACATAGAGATGCCAGTCTACACATGCTGAATGTGGCTTCAAACTACTACTTTATGGCAGCATAGAAGTCTCAGCTCTCGTCATTTAGTTCTGTTTAACTTCAAAGTTAAAAGGGTAAGGTGTGTGTGTGTGTGTGTGTGTGTGTGTGTGTGTGTGTGTGTGTGTGTGTGTGTGTGTGTGTGTGTGTGTGTGTGTGTGTGTGTGTGTGTGTGTGTGTGTGTGTGTGTCAGAGAGATAGACACTCCCACTATAGCAGCAAATCTCCACAAGAAAGATAGAGAGAAAGCAACAGAACCTGTTCATCGAATTTCCATTAGAGAACCTCCTACAGTAAGTCTAGGGAGAGTTAGTAGGAAAAGTAACTAGCTGAACGTGTCATGCACTTATTCTATATAAAGTCTACTGCAGCTAGAGAGGCCAGGTCTGAATTTCATCCATTATTTGAAGAGCTAATAGAAAACACTGTTTAAGCTTCTGACTCACAGTAGTACCTAAGGATAGGCAGAAGGCTCTCTGCCTCTGTGTCCTATGTGTCTCCCATGTGGAACAGAGTTTTCAAGTGTTGCAGACAGAATATGTCCCATATTAGGACATTCTCAGTGTCAGCAGGACTTGTGCCAGTCTCAACAGGACGTCCTGTCATCAGAGTACAATTTGCCACAGCGTTAAGTCTGGTTTAGCCAGGCTAACAATATGAAGCCCCAACAGTCTGAAGGTCTTTGCTATGCTCAAATGCCCCTGTTTGGTTTACTGTTATGGAGCCAATTAATTCCTAGTTGTTTAAGCCGGGAGACGTTCCTATTGCGTGCCATGATTGGCCCTTAGGTTGATTGCCAACCTGTTTCAGTCCGTTTTCTTCCATTTGGTGCATAATGAACACAATGCTCTTCCCACAGGCTCTCAGAGATGTGGGTGGCACAGTCTCACATAATCATGTGAATTATTTAATCTAAGTTATGAAACACAACACCGAACAGTCCATTGTTTCAGAGGATCGTGACTGAATGTAAGACTCCCTTTTTTCAAAGAAGCAGTGAGTAACTTGGTGCTGCCACGGCAGTTGCTATGGAGAGGGTGCACTATGGAGAGGGTGCACTATGGAGAGGGTGCACTATGGAGAGGGTGCACTTTCTGTGTGTTGTATTGTGTGTCTGTGTGTGTGTGTGTTCACCGAGATTAGGGGAGGAAGTCTATGGGGTTTTTGGGCTGTCGTGCTCCTTCTGCTCATTAGGAGAGATAATCTTGGCACGCACACACACGCACGAGCATACATGCGCATTAACACACAGACACACACACGCCTACTTATTGAATACGTTGTCATGACTGTCCTGATCAGGTCAGGTTACAGGAGACCACAACCCTACAGATTATCTCTCAACCCCAACAGAGGAGGAGAGATCTAGTGGTCTGAAGATGTGGGGGGTTTTATGACCCTTCACATCCCTGGTAAATCTCAGGCCACAGACACATTCCTTTGTCCTGTTACTATGAAGAACCAGCCTCAGAACATTAAACATGAAATAAAGGGACTTTGGAACAATGGTTTCTGTCAGCCACAATGGTGGTCATGACGATAGATGGAATATGAAAATGTATGTCATTTTTGTTTTGTTATTAAAGGTTAATAGATGACGTTATTACGAAAACATTGTAATGTGAAGGGTTTTCCTAGTATATGTCTGATGTTTATACTTTGTACGTTGTATGGAAAATATCCAATGTTTTGGGGAAGATGAAATGTTAAGTTAGTTGTCTAAAATTGGATTTGAATAAAATCTAGACCTTGCCTCATTAACTTAGTACGCCCAGAGAATTGCCCTAAAGGCGGTTACGCCCACTACTGACCCAAGGGTATAAAACCTGTGAGTATAGAATTTACAGGAAGACTATGTGACCCCAGCTGCAGCAAGGTCTAACAAGTCAACGAACCCAGAACGCAACGCAAGTTTGAAGACAAAGAAATCCTTTTCTACCCAAGCTACTGATGAGTAGCGGTGTCTAAGCGGGTGAATTCAAGTCGAACCACCTAGCCCCCATCTCCCATCGAATCGTGGCATCTAAAGGGTTTCATTCCTATGCTGTGAGCTCTGAGCTACAGAGCTGTCTGTCCTCAGAAGACCCCTTCCAGAGCAAAGGATGAGGGAACAGACTCCTAAGCCCAAAAGAACACTGACAGCGGCAGGACGATCAGGGAGGTGCGCCGGAGTAGTGTGTCATCGAACAGCTGAAGGCCTACGCAGAGAATCCTCGGAGATCATCCCCACGTAATTACATCATTATATTCTGACCCATAAGAGCGGCAGTTTGGGGCAAGGCTAGGGTTAGAATAGCATAGCTGACAAATTCACCCAAATGTATATTTCTCGTGTACTTTCTTTTTTCTCTCTCTTTTGAAATCCTCATTGTGGGTAACATGCGCCATAGTGTGTTGGTTCTAATCAATAGCCTATAATGTGTTTTGTCTATGTGTATCTTTTATCATCATTTTAGCTTTTTAGTAAATAAATAATCAACTAAGATTGGTGTGGTATGAATTCATTGGTGAGACCCGGGTCCATGCAGATTCTCGGGCTATACGACGTTCAGAACGAGATTGGTAGAGGCAACTGGTTAATTAGCGGCTGTTGTAAAATCGATATTCTGATATTCTTTGAGTTAATTTGAGAAATAGAAACTCAATAAAAACTAGTTTTCCCATGGTGCCCCGGCTTAATGAGTTAATAATTGCTTGATTCAGTTAATCACGCAATTAGAAACTTTAATCATTCGATGAACAACAGTCGTCACATTAACGACAACGTGCTGGCAGGCAGGCACACACACACACACACACACACACACACACACACACACACACACACACACACACACACACACACACACACACTCACTTCAACCACACTCTAAAACACACATCAATCTCAATATGGATTTAAAACAGACCCAGAATATATACTGTAAAACGTGTGAAGACAGTGCTGTTCATCTGAAGTGTTTTTACTGTTTGGATTGACCTATTCTATTCAATTCGTCTGAAATCAAATAACAAATTTGACAGATCAATGACTTTTTTATTGAATGAATGCTTCTAAATTGCTTTCAACACCTCATGCTGGTGCGCATTGAATAGCGGAGGGGGAAATGTAGCGGTGCAGCCTATCAGAAGAGCTGGACGCACATCTTATTGGGGGAGTGGCTATCAATGAGTTATTTCTGCCAACCCGTGAAGGTGAATGTCATTCCAATTAAAGAGATGCTCCGGTACTTTAACAAGTAAGTATTTTTTAACCTCCCGCATTGGGCTGGATGTGTCAATGTGTAGTTCATACATGCATAATCTATGAGCAGAATTACTGATTTACCACAATTAACCACAAAATTCATAGTTTAAAGAAGCAACTGCTTTCTGGAAGCTGTGCTGCACCATTTTGTCTACATTTCCCCCCATGTGAGCCAGCCCCCTAGCAATTTGAGTTCCAGCCAATGACACGCCATTTGAGTGACAGCTAGCAAGAATCACACACAGCAGAGCGAGAGAGAGAGCAATGACATGGAGCACATATCTGCACATATGTGATGTAGTACACCATTTTCGGGGACCACTTTTGGCTCATGGGCGCTACTTTCAGAACTACTGGCTGAAAAGTATACAGGAATAACGGAAAATCCCTTTAATGTTGTCTATTGTATTTGATAGTTAAATTTAAACGTGTACACTGTCAGCATCTGTAATGACTATTGCATACAGGGCCTTCAGAAAGTATTCACACTCCTTGACTTTTTACACATTTTGTTGTGTTAAAGCCTGAATTCAACATTTGTTAAATTGAGATTTTGTGTCATTGGCCTAAACACAAAACCCCATACTGTCAAAGTGGAATTATGTTTTATGATTTGGTTAAACATATTAATAAAAAACTAAAAGCTGAAATGTCTTGCGTCAATAATTATTCAACCCCTTTGTTATGGCAAGGCTAAATAAGTTCAGGAGTAAAAATGCACTCAACAAGTCACATAAGTTACATGGACTCAAACATGATTTTTGAATAACTTCCTCATCTCCGTACCCCACACATTCAATTGTCTGTAAGGTCCTTCAGTCGAGCAGTGAATTTCATACACAGATTCAACCACAAAAACCAGGGAGGTTTTCCAAGGCCTTGCAAAGAAGGGCATCTAAAAAAGCAGACACTGAATATCCCTTTGAGGTGAAGTTCTTAATTACACTCTGGATGGTGTATCAAATTACCCAGTGAATGCAACCATACAGGCGTCCTTCCTAACTCAGTTGCTGAAATGGAAGGAAACCGCTCAGGGATTTCACCATGAGGCCAATGGTGACTTTAAAACAGTTACAGAGTTTAACCTCTTCAACCTATGGGGGCGCTATGTCATTATTGGATAAAAACACGTGCCCGTTTTAAGCGCAATATTTTGTCACGAAAAGATGCTCGACTATGCATATAATTGGCAGCTTTGGAAAGAAAACACTCTGACGTTTTCAAAACTGCAAAGATATTATCTGTGAGTGCCCCAGAACTGATGCTACAGGCGAATCCAAGATGATACCTCAAACAGGAAATGAGCTGAATTTTTGAGGCTCTGTTTTACTATCGTCTCCTTATATGGCTGTGAATGTGCCGTGAACGAGCTTATGCTCTCTGCCATTCGTCCAAGATGTCTGCAGCATTGTGACGTATTTGTAGGCATATCATTGGAAGATTGGCCATAAGAGACTACATTTGCCAGGGGTCCGCCCGGTGTCCTTTGTCTAAGTTGGTGCGTAATTCTCAGTGGCAATCATTTTACCATGCGATTCAGAGGGAGAAGCACACTTCCAGGAACGATACATCATTGAAGAGATATGTAGAAAAACACCTTGAGGATTGATTCTAAACAACGTTTGCCATGTTACAGTCGATATTATGGAGTTATTTTGGAAAAAGTTTGGCGTTTTTATAACTGAATTTTCGGAGTTTTTTGGTAGCCAAACATGACACAGAAAACGGACCGATTTCTCCTGCACAAATAATCTTTCAGGAAAACTGAACATTTGCTATCTAACTGAGAGTCTCCTCATTGAAAACATCCGATGTTCTTCAAAGGTAAATGATTTATTTGAATGTTTTTCTGGTTTTTGTGAAAATGTTGCCTGCTAATGCTAACGCTAAATGCTAATGCTAAATGCTAACGCTAAATGCTAAATGCTAGTTTGCTATGGTTGAGAAGCATATTTTTGAAAATCTGAGATGACAGTGTTGTTAACAAAAGGCTAAGCTTGAGAGCTAGCATATTGATTTCATTTCATTTGCGATTTTCATGAATAGTTAACGTTGCGTTATGGTAATGAGCTTGAGGCTGTATTCACGATCCCGGATCCGGGATGGCTCGCCGCAAGAAGTTAATGTCTGTGACAGGAGAAAGTGGAGGATGCATCAACATTGTAGTTACTCCACAATGTTAACCTACATGACAGTGTAAAAATAAGGAATCCTGTACGGAACAAAAATAATAATAAAACTGCAAAAACATTGTCAAAGAAATTAACTTTTTGTCCTGAATACAGTGTTGTGTTCGTGGCAAATCCAACACAACACATCACTCAGTACCACTCTTCATATTTTCAAGCATGGTGGTGGCTGCATCATGTTATGGGTATGCTTGTCATCAGTAAGGACTAGGGAGTTTCTTTGGATAAAAATAAATGGAATAGAGCTAAGAACTGTCACGCCCTGAAATTAGAGAACCGTTTTATTTCTCTATTTGGTTAGGTCAGGGTGTGATGTGGGGTGGATATTCTATGTTTTGTTTTCTATGTTTCTTTATTTCTATGTTTTGGCCGGGTATGGTTATCAATCAGGGACAGCTGTCTATCGTTGTCTCTGATTGGGAATCATACTTAGGTAGCCCTTTTTCCATCCTTTCAGTGTGGGTAGTTATCTTTGTTAGTGGCACTAATACCCTGTTAATCTTCACGTCGTTTTATATTGTTTATTGTTTTTGTTGGCGACATTATTTAAATAAAAATAAAATGTACGCTCAACACGCTGCACCTTGGTCTACTTCCCATGACGGCCGTGACAAGCACAGGCCAAATCCTAGAGGAAAATCTGGTTAAGTCTGCTTTCCAACAAATACTGGGAGAAAAATGCGCCTTTCAGCAGGATAATAATCTAAAACACAAGGCCAAATCTACACTGGAGTTGCTTACCAAGACAACATTGAATGTTCCTGAGTGGCCTAGTTGACAGAGCTTGAAGAATAAAAAAATTATAATGTGCAAAGACTCACAGCTGTAATCGCTGCCAAAGGTGATTCTAACATGTATTGACTCAGGGGTGTAAATACTTGTGTAAATGAAATATTTCTTTATTTAATTTTCATCAAATGTGCAAAAATGTCGAAAAACCTATTTTCGCTTTGTCAGTATTGGATATTGTGTGTAGATGGGTATGAGAAAAAAACGATTTAATCCATTTGAAATTCAGGCTGTAACACAACAAAATGTGTAATAAGTCAAGAGATACGAATACTGTCTGAAGGCACTGTATGACCCAAAAGTGATCAGTTCTTTCAGTTTGTCATCTATGGCTATTTAGATTTACATATGACCATTTTCACAAAGTACTTTGGATGTAGTGAACTCTTTTTTAAAGTAACTTTAGTTATGCAAACTATAAACTCTTTCTGAAGGGTAGCTTTAGTTCAGTAAACTATATTTTTATTAAGGTAGCTTTAGTCTAGCTTCACTTCTTCCAGTGTGAAGTACTTGGGAGAGTAGCTTCCCCAACACTGCCAAAGAGTATTTTTCTTTTTACAGTGTACATTTTCTGAAAAAGAATTGCTGTTGCTACCATGCTTTCAAACCAAGGTGATTGAACAGAGGGGCACACTGAAGATGAAAAGATTATTCAGCAATAAAATATAGATTTGTTGAAACAAACGTCCATTGTCCCTACCAAGAGTTGCAGAATATCTATTTGGACCTATAATGATTCTTCCAGGGCAATCTGAATCTGGGTGGGAAATGATAAAAGAAGCCACCTTACAGTAAAACCATGTTTCATTCCTTTATGCTGATGCCTAACAATAGAAGAATAAGGAAATCATCAACACCCCCCTGGTGTGATGCCATATTGATGATGAATATCTGCAAACTCTCACAAGCTGTCTCCTTTTTCCTTTGTGTGTGTGTGTGTGTGTGTCTGCGTGCGTGTGTGTGCATGAGTGTGTGCATACGCGTGTCTTCCAAAAGAGGAAGAAGAGAGGTCATCAACTTGGTTAATCCTCGCGGAAACTATTAGTATTCGGCCGTGTTCAGCACAAAATGGCTGATCAATGTGCATCAAAATGTGCTGCTTAGCTTAACGCCTCGTCCGTGGCAGGGCTTCCTTCACACAGGGAAGAAGAGTGAGACAGATGAGGACACAGTCTGAGTCAGCGATTTCCCACGTTACCCTGGGACAGGAGAGAAGGGCTGGCCCTCACAGCTCACTGGACCGTACCCTGTCTGCATCCCAAATAACACCCTGTTTGGTGCACTACTTTTGCCCAGGGCGCATATAGACGCAACCCCGTCCCTGTCCCACCTGAAAGCATCTATCACATGTTGATATGGATGAGACTACTGGTCATGGATCTGTCACATGTTGATATGGATGAGACTACTAGTCATGGATCTATCACATGTTGATATGGATGAGACTACTGGTCATGGATCTGTCACATGTTGATATGGATGAGACTACTGGTCATGGATCTATCACATGTTGATATGGATGAGACTACTGGTCATGGATCTATCACATGTTGATATGGATGAGACTACTGGTCATGGATCTATCACATGTTGATATGGATGAGACTACTGGTCATGGATCTATCACATGTTGATATGGATGAGACTACTGGTCATGGATCTATCACATGTTGATATGGATGAGACTACTGGTCATGGATCTATCACATGTTGATATGGATGAGACTACTGGTCATGGATCTATCACATGTTGATATGGATGAGACAACTGGTCATGGATCTATCACATGTTGATATGGATGAGACTACTGGTCATGGATCTATCACATGTTGATGTGGATGAGACTACTGGTCATGGATCTATCACATGTTGATGTGGATGAGACTACTGGTCATGGATCTATCACATGTTGATATGGATGAGACTACTGGTCATGGATCTATCACATGTTGATGTGGATGAGACTACTGGTCATGGATCTATCACATGTTGATATGGATGAGACTACTGGTCATGGATCTATCACATGTTGATGTGGATGAGACTACTGGTCATGGATGATGAGTACATCTTATTTAGGGCTTCATTTGGCCATTTTGTTGGGTTATTGTCATGTCTACTCCCGCTCCCCCACTCTGGCGTTTGAAGTTGCTGGTCTACTAACCACCAGTCCTGGCAATCATCATTACGCACAACTGCTCCCCATTGTTACACACACCTGGACCTCATCATCACCTTGATTACCCTCCCTTTATTTAGCCCTCAGTAGCCTCATTCATCAGACAGTATTGGTTTTGTTCAGTCTTCAGTATGCTTCTCCTGTTTTGTTTATTTGCCTTTTCCTATCATTAAAACGTACCTTCTGCACCTGCTTCCTGACTCCCAGCATAACATTACAGTTATACATTTATGCTGAAAGTTTCATTTTGTGGTGGTTATTACATAGTTAAACATCAACCACTTGTTGGTCTCTTGGAGATTAATTGAAACAAACATTAAGGGTAGTAATGCTGGCTTCTCAAGTGCTTAAACAAAGACAGATGCAAAGAAAAAGACTGAGCAAAAACATTGGCCTAAAACAACCCTGAGCTAGGAAATCATTTCAGCCTAAAACAACCCTAAGCTAGGAAATCATTTCAGCCTAAAACAACCCTGAGCTAGGAAATAATTTCAGCCCAAAGCAACCCTGAGCTAGGAAATAATTTCAGCCCAAAGCAACCCTGAGCTAGGAAATCATTTCAGCCCAAAGCAACCCTGAGCTAGGAAATCATTTCAGCCCAAAGCAACCCTGAGCTAGGAAATCATTTCAGCCCAAAGCTACCCTGAGCTAGGAAATCATTTCAGCCCAAAGCTACCCTGAGCTAGGAAATCATTTCAGCCCAAAGCAACCCTGAGCTAGGAAATCATTTCAGCCCAAAGCAACCCTGAGCTAGGAAATCATTTCAGCCCAAAGCAACCCTGAGCTAGGAAATCATTTCAGCCCAAAGCAACCATGGGCTAGGAAACCATTTCAGCCCAAAGCAACCCTGAGCTAGGAAATCATTTCAGCCCAAAGCAACCCTAAGCTAGGAAATCATTTCAGCCCAAAGCAACCCTGAAGTTGGAAATCATTTCAGGCCAAAGCAACCCTGAGCTAGGAAATCATTTCAGGCCAAAGCAACCCTGAGCTAGGAAACCATTTCTGCCCAAAGCAACCCTGAGCTAGGAAATCATTTCAGCCCAAAGCAACCCTGAGCTAGGAAATCATTTCAGCCCAAAGCAACCCTGAGCTAGGAAATCATTTCAGGCCAAAGCAACCCTGAGCTAGGAAATCATTTCAGCCCAAAGCAACCCTGAGCTAGGAAATCATTTCAGCTCAACTTGGGGTGTGAAGAAGACTGCACAAGATCCCTTATTGCGTGTGACTTCTATGGCATGTTGGATTACAGCAACAAATGGTGAGATGTGTGAATGCTACAGTATCAGCAAACATGAAGGCTGAGAACAATAGATAAAGAGAGCATGGAGTTAATAGGACTTAAAGGAAAGGGGGAGAAGAGGAGTGAAGGGGCGGAAGGGAGCGTTTTTCCTTACCACTTCATTATTATGTATATTGGGAAATACATTCAATATTTCAAGATGTAAGGAGCTACTGGGATCAGTAATGTGCCTGGAGACCTGGAGAGAGCTCACATCTTGTACGTCGTGTCGGAAGCCGGAGGTGCCTGAAACCAGTTTTAAAAGACAAAGGTATTTTTTATATTCTGGTGCTAAATATAAAATATAGATACATAGACACATAGATACACACACATGCTTATACACAAATGCATGCATACACACACTCCTATGCATGCAAAGGACACACACACACACACACACACACACACACACACACACACACACACACACACACACACACACTTGTAATGCCCCCCTGTCTTATGTTCAGAACCTTTGATTGTGCATGCATTGGGGGGTCATTCATGCAAAATCAACGTTTTCCGTGAAAAACCATGAGAATATTTAATTTAGTCACCAATACATCAGCTAATGACAGCCTCACCATTTAGTCAATTTAACTACCATTACATCCAATAGCAAAAAAATACAAGATACAAAATAGAAAGAAAAGTACATGGGAAATATCATTTTCCATACAGTATGACTATAACTTGACATGTTTGTTTGTGTCCAATGGCAGGTGGTGAGCGTGCTGAGTAACACAGTATGCTAGTCTTACACTTTCATTATCCTTATACAGTACATACTGGAGGACAAATCATCAGAAATAGAGGTATTGTAAAGCATTTGACTACTGTCAAACATAGCACCCTGTTGTAGGCCATTTCTGCCCCATGAAACAATGTACAAGATCCCCTTTTCTACATGTCAACTAAACATAGCACCCTGTTGTATGCTATTTCTGCCCCATGAAACAATGTACAAGATCCCCTTTTCTACATGTCAACTGATAGAGTATCACCTGTCTCTCTGCTTGAAATGAACCAGCATCCAGTGTTTCAATGAAATCCAGATAATGAGTGGAGTATATTGTTATGTATAAACCAGGTATTCAGCAGTGTATTGTCCTCTACACTATCATTCCCAATGGCAGCACATAGAGTGGCTCTTTCCATTATGTCCTGATGGAGAATGATGATGTACTATTTACAGCCACATCAATATAGTAATTCGTTCCATCATCAAGTGATGTGAAATGTGTACATTTATGAAGTAAAAATATAGCATTTTACGGTGGTCAGCATTTATCAAACTATATACGTTAACTAAGCAGTACATCATTTTGGTTCAGCAGTTATCAGTTTTGAGCAGTTTGAATAAGTGATAGTTAATTGCATTGTTAACAAATGGCAAGAAAATCATATCAAAAGTAAAGTGAATATTGCATTTTGAAGAACAGATGCTTAGATTGAATATGTATCCAAATTGAAATATAGATTTGGTGCAGTGAACAAGCGACTTTGTGAATTTGTTTGTTGAACTAGAGTTTTGAAACATTTTGATGATCTGTTTTGATGTTTGTGCTTAGAGTTATGAAAAGACTAGAGAAAACTGCACCAAAGGAATTGAAAAAGGCTGTAATAGGTATGGGTGGAGGGCTGTTTAAAGCTTCAGGCCTGGGGAGACAGCCTGAGGCTGTGCCCACGAGGCCCCTGGGGAGACAGCTTGAGGCTGTGCCCACGAGGCCCCTCTTCACAGGCAGTTAGGGAAACGCTTTGATGATACTCCGCTATAATAAGCCCAAGTCGCCATAAGTTACTGGCTAACTGCAGCACCAGGATATTAACATGATGAACGGCTGGCTGATGATGGGTTCCACTTAAAGTACAACTGTTGATTTGCATTTTGTCTGTAGGCAAATCGGTTCTGAGGAGACTGCTGAGGACAGGTTTCAGAGCAGTGGTTGTTATCCGACTCAATCCGTTACCAATGTGTTGACCAAAAACAGTGCAGCTGACACACAGGGAGAGAGAGAACCATTTGTACATTGTTAAAACACTGTATATATATAATATGACATTTGGATTGTCTTTATTGTTTTGAAACTTCTGTATGTGCAATGTTTACTGTTAATTTTTATTGTTTATTTCACTTTATATATTATCTACCTCACTTTGTTCTTAACTGACTTGCCTGGTTAAATAAAGCTAAAATAAACTTGCTCTGGCAATGTTAACACATGTTTCCCATGCCAATAAAGCCCTTGAATTGAATTGAATTGAATTGAATTGAATTGAGAGAGAGTGAGAGAGAGACAGAGACAGAGAGAGAGAGATAGAGAGAGAGAGAGAGAGAGAGAGAGAGAGAGAGACAGAGACAGAGACAGAGACAGAGAGAGAGAGAGAGAGAGACAGAGACAGAGAGAGAGAGAGTTATGCCATAAATTGAGGGACAGTCAACCTGCACATGTCCTCTACTGTATATTGTTATTATTGTTATTGTTCAATGTAATGTTATTGTTGTTACTGTTGCCCCGTTGACAATTTTGATTCTCATTTTTATCTATTTTTTTGTATTGTAAATAAGCTTTGGCAATATGTACATTGTTAGGTCATTGTTACGCCAATAAATCAAATTGAAATAAATTGTAGATGCAGATCAGTGGCGGTCAGTGCTTATTTCTATTACAGCATATTGGATGACTGTCATTCATATTCCATTCACCCAGTTCAATGTAACAGCGATAGGTCTCGAGTTCCAGTGTTGTGTTGGAAAGTCATAGCCAGCTAGCTAACATAACATCCCTCTATTCGAGCAAGGTGTTTCAATAGGCTAAACTAGATAGCTGCATTTGCTAGCTAAGTAAGTGAAACTGAAAGTTAAAAAAAATATAAAAAAATCTCTCTTTCTATTTCTCTCTTGTTTCTCCTTCATTTTGTAAGATATGCATTTGTTCAAAACTGTTCAACTATTGTTTTTCACTCTCTTTGAGTCAACTACTCACCACATTTTATACACTGCAGTGCTAGCTAGCTGTAGCTTATGCTTTCAGTACTAGATTAATTCTCTGATCCTTTGATTCGGTGGACAACATGTCAATTCATGCTGCAAGATATCTGATAGGCTGGAGGACGTCCTCCGGAAGTTGTAATAATTACTGTGTAAGTCTATGGAAGGGGGTGAGAACCATGAGCCTCCTAGGTTTTGTATTGAAGTCAATGTACCCAGAGGAGGATGAAAACTAGCTGTCCTCTGGCTACACCATGCTACCCTGCAGAGTGCTGTTGAGGCTACTGTAGACCTTCTTTGCAAAATAGTGTGTTTTAATCAGTTATTTGGTAACGTGATTATATGTAGTATAGTTTTATCTAAAATATATAACTTTTTAAATGTTTTACAATTTGTATTTTTAATAGATTTATGAAGTTCACTGAGGAGGATTTTCCTCCCCTTCCTCCTCTGAGGAGGCTCCACTGATGCAGACACCTTAGCCAATTATATCTGCATGGACCATTGGAATAATAAGGTTTGTGGAACAAAAATCTGTCATGTTTTAGATTGAGCATCATAATCTTATCATCAACGAGTCGAACTCAATCTAAAACATGACAGATTTTTATTCCACAAACCTTATTATTCCAACGGTCCATGCAGATATAATTGGCTAAGGTATCTGCATGTATGGTAATTATGCATGTATGTCCAATGTCTTTCTGATATTATCTTCTACCTTCTACTATCATTCCCAAACATCTCTGAAAGTACATACTGTTTTCGAAGTTTGATTGACAGAATATAACCACCTTCCATATGGTGTCCCCTGTTATTAAAAAGCATCACTCCGCTGCCCGAAAAAGATTAGTATTAAACTGACAGTAGTTTTGTCCTAAATGGAACCATCTTCCCTATATACCACACTACTTTTGACCAGAGCCCATATAGGGTTCTGGTCAAAGTAGTGCACTCAATAGGGAATGGGGTGCTATTTGGGACGCAGACAGCGTCTTCACGGGGAATCTACCGTATCTGATTCTGGTTCGGCCCCGTGCCCAGCTGAAGGAATCCGATCTCTGCCAGCCAGCGTACCTCTGGGACCTTCAGATGCAGCCAATACAGACTCATATGTCACAGAGATAACAAAATGCTAGGAGGTGTGCCCAATCACCTGCCTGACAGGAAATGCATTCTAACAAATGGAGTACCTTTCGGTCTATCCCGGGAGACAATTATAAACAATTCCAGTCGTTAGAAGGAGATAGAGCGTATCCCGAAGACTGATAACATCCATGCCAGGATATCAATCATAGCCAGTCGGAATAACCATTTCATCTTATTCCCGAGGACCATACTGTGTAATGCCTTTTAGAGGCTGTGGATGTCTTGAATGTCTTTCAGGCACCGGTAGGAAACAGAGGATGTGTCTTCACTACTTTTGAACTGACCCTTATGGTCCCTGGTCAAAAGTAGTGCACTATGTAGGGAATATGGTGCCATTTGGGATGGATCCTGTGTAAAGGTATGAGGGGGGTACAGAGCTACTACGACCTTGGGAAGGTTAGAGGTCAGAAAGGTGGTTATAAGGGTGAGACCCTGATGAGGGAGAGAGAGAGAGGGTGAGGCGTTACATAGTGTTTACTGAAATTCCTTCCCAGAGGACATCTGGCACCGGCGTCTTACTGAAACATCATCTAACGTGACCATGCCACTGGTGTGACAGGCCATGTGCGACATCACAATCTGGTTCCAGGAAGTGCTTCTCGCTGCTAATTGTTGATTGGGGGATTTGGGAATCTCAACAACCACAGTCACTGACTGAGGTGTCATAGTCAAGTGTTGGATCCCATCAATTCACAACAAAGGAAAAGGAAACCAAAGCAGTGTCATAGTTTGATGGATTGAAGGTGCCAACGGGTTTTCTTGTTAGTTAATTGAATGTAATCAACAAAGTGGGTTCACTGCAGTTAGTTGCTGTATAAACTCCGAATGTGACTTTAAACAAAATATAAAACACTCAAGTGCATCAGAGAATGAGAAATAATATTATTTTGGATCTTGTGCTTTACTCTTTGACTCTTCCAGTTGTTGGGTGTGTGCCCCAAATATTACATCTTGTGTTTGTCTAAAGTCAATATAAAAGAGGTTAACACAAAGAGAAGTCAAACGCATAACAATTGATTCCTCAAAATCCCTTATGTTTTGTAGATGATTTGTTTACTCAACTCAATCCAAGAAAGGCCATTGATCCGACTTGAAAAGGCTGAGAGTCTTAGCATCATTTACCATGAATACATAGGGTTGATGTTACATGTACTACAGCCAGAATAAAGACGGGACCACAATTCCCAGTTCATATTTTTTAAACAAACCAATCCATAGATTATTACATTGTCCAAGAGAAATGAAAGAGCAGACAGGATCAAAGAGGAAATGTCATTGAATACAAAAGTTAAGTGAAAAATAAAAACAATAAAAACAATTTTATTTGAACATAGCCCCACACAAGAGGTTTTTCAACAAAATGTCCTAGTCAGGAGGCCCAACACAGCTCCCTCTCACATCAAACCCCATGTCTCTCTCTCTTCTCCACCAAGGTCACATCAGCCCCCCCCCCCAATGTCTCCATCTCTTCTCTACAAAGGTCACATCAAACCCCCCATGTCTCCCTCTCTTCTCTACCAAGGTCACATCAACCCCCCCATGTCTCCCTCTCTTCTCTACCAAGGTCACATCAAACCCCCATGTATCCCTCTCTTCTCCACCAAGGTCACATCAACCCCCCCCCCATGTCTCCATCTCTTCTCTACCAAGGTCAGATCAAACCCCCAAGTATCCCTCTCTTCTCCACCAAAGTCACATCAACCCCCCCCATGTCTCCCTCTCTTCTCTACCAAGGTCATATCAAATCCCACATCTCCCTCTCTTCTCTACCAAGGTCATATCAAACCCCCATGTCTCCCTCTCTTCTCTACCAAGGTCATATCAAACCCCCCATGTCTCCCTCTCTTCTCTACCAAGGTCACATCAAAACTCACGTCTCCCTCGCTTCTCTACCAAGGTCACATCAAACCCCCCCATGTCTCCCTCTCTTCTCTACCAAAGTCATATCAAACCCCATGTCTCCCTCTCTTCTCTACCAAGGTCACATCAAACCCCATGTCTCCCTCTCTTCTCTACCAAGGTCACATCAAATCCCCCATGTCTCCCTCTCTTCTCTACCAAGGTCACATCAAACCCCATGTCTCCCTCTCTTCTCTACCAAGGTCACATCAAATCCCCCATGTCTCCCTCTCTTCTCTACCAAGGTCACATCAAACCCCCCATGTCTCCCTCTCTTCTCTACCAAGGTCATATCAAACCCCACGTCTCCCTCTCTTCTCTACCAAGGTCACATCAAATTCCTGAGGCCCTGGTGCAGTAATTAAAGGACCGACCCAGGAGGACCTTGGTGCAGTAGTTAGACCACAGACCCAGGAGGGCCCTGGTGCAGTAGTTAGACCACAGACCCAGGAGGGCCCTGGTGCAGTAGTTACACCACACACCCAGGAGGCCCTTGGGGGGCTCTAATCCAAGATGGCCAACATTATCCTCTCGACCTTGAGCTTGGGGCGTCATGGTTAAATCTGATAATGAGCACAGCCAGGGTGTCAGGTGTAAAATGATATGCAAAGTAAACAGCAACTTCTTGTGGAGATTTGCTGCTATAGTGGGAGTGTCTATCTCTCTGACACACACACACACACACACACACACACACACACACACACACACACACACACACACACACACACACACACACACACACACACACACACACACACACACACACACACACACACACACACACACACACACACACACACACACACACACACACACACACACAGTATTTCTGCCTATAGGCTTTAATGAGGCATGACAAGACATTGATCTCTGTTTGAGGAAACATCAATATCAGCTCTCCGCTAATGGAAAGGGAAGGGACGTCATGGATCTTGATGTATTTTTTTATGAACCAAAGGATTTCATAGTTGTGCCTTTCATGCCAAATGGCAGTTCTGGGTTGACTTAAAACATTGCCCTTCACTAAACGATTAGTTCCTGCCGGGAGATGACAGTTTCTATTTCAGAGCGGCGTAGATGGGATGGTGGCAGTGGAAATGCAGTGTACGTGTTGCTTGACACAGTAATAGACATTTCTGCACACCTTGGGACAAAAGGAAGGTTAGTAATGACATACCTGTGTGTGTATGTGTGTGTGTTTGTGTGTGTGAGGGTGTGAATGTGTGTATGTGACAGAACTTAACACTTGATCTCAACACACAGCAGGAGCACTCCAATCTCTGCGAGCCAGACAGACTGAGTGTGTGTGTGTGTGTGTGTGTGTGTGTGTACGTGTGCTTCTGGACATCTGCATGTTTGTGTGTTAGTGTCTGGATAAAAGTTGGAAAACAGGTTAATGTGAAATAACAACAGAGTGTAAGATTGGTTTCTTTACCGCCTTGCTCCCACATAGTGGGCTCCAGAGGCCCCTAGAGGCCCCAGACCTGCAGCTGGAGCAGCAGCCCCCTCTCAGACAGCCCCATGTCCTGGGGAGACGACTTGGAGCATATCTGTTTTTGTGGCGCCTGGGGCAAAGGGTACATCGGTAAGACTCGTCATTTCCACGCTCCTTTACTTCATTAATTCTCTCTGATGTTGATAGAGATGTACATACAGTATATATTCTCTGATGTTAATAGAGATGTACATCTATCCTCTCTGATGTTAATATAGATACAATATACATCTATCCTCTCTCCACCACAGCCCCGTTGATGTGAATGGGGCATGTTCAGAGTCTGACACTCAGACTGATTTGTCATGGAGGAGACAGTCATGTCAACAAAGCCTCAGTACACATTGCCTCTCTCCTACTGTGCAGACATGACAACTGGATCATGAATCCATTCATTGGTTATGAAATAGGTGAAAGAATGTTGTAACCATTTATTATTTGTTGTAAAAACAGTATTGTTGTTTGTGGTATATCCTATTAACGGTCTCCCCAAAGACTATTCTCATTGAGCTAGACAGGGTCTTTGTCCGAAATGACACCCTATTGCCTGCCTAGTGCACTACTTTTGTAGTGTAGTGCACATCATAGTGAAAAGGTTTGAGGTAGAACCATTTTTGGTTCTAGGTAGGACCCTTTTGAGGTCCATGTAGAACTCCCTGTGTAACAAGTTTAACATGGATTCAAAAAGTGTTCCTCAAAAGGTTCTGCTATGGGGACAGACAAATAACTATTAGTCAAATGATGCATATATACAGTGTGGTAACGGTGTACAAATAGTGAAAGTACAGAAGTGAAAATAAATAAACATAAATATGAGTTGTATTTACAATGGTGTTTGTTCTTCACTGGTTGCCCTTTTCTTGTGGCAACAGGTCACATATCTTGCTGCTGTGATGGCACACTGTGGTATTTCACCCAGTAGATATGGGAGTTTATTAAAATTGGGTTTGTTTTCTAAATCTTTGTGGTGCACGACCGGGGGACATCTGGGTTACGGCCTCTACCAGTTCCTGGGACAACAGAGGAATGTCCATTTCATCCCTCTATGCCAGAGAGAGCTTAGGGAGTCCTGCGAACAAGACTTGAGCAAACATAGGATCACACACTTCTGCCCTATACAACTCAGTATAAAACTCCCGCATCTCACCCACCACAGAGGTCACCCGCCCATCAGACAGCCGTAGACAATGCATACCCTTGGCTTCCCCACCTTGTCTTTCCAAACCAAAGAAGAAGGAGCTGGGAGCATCCATCTCCTTGAGCATGGAGAACCTAGCTCTTACAAGTGCTCCCTTTGCTTTAACAAGTGCTCCCTTTGCTTCAGCTACCCCACCATCTCTAGCCTGACTAGACCCAGCCTCAGCTATCCCACCATCTCTAGCCTGACTAGACCCAGCCTCATCTACACCACCATTCATAGCCTGACTAGGCCCAGCCTCATATACACCACCTTCCCTGGCATGACTAGGCCCAGCTTCTGCTCTCTGCATCTCCTTACCCCCTGCACTTTGACCTTGATTTCCCCCACTGGCGCTTGTACCCTCACCTTGTCTACTGGCTTTATGTGGGCACGCAAAGCTCTTATGCCCCAAATCCCCACACTCAAAACACCGTAGACTATCTGTGCTGGCAAGCCCTGCATAGAGCCCCTCGCCGTGCCGCACTTTAAAATGCACATTTAGCTGTTGCTCATTGTTGTTCAGAAACATAAACACTTGCCTCCGGAACGAAACAACGTGCTTAACGGCATCTGCCTAAAAGCCTGCTGACACGAAAACCGCTAGCAAACTTACCAAAACGGCTCAGCTCTTTCCTGATTTGGTCAAAGTTTTTTATTTTTATTTTATTTTATTTTATTTCACCTTTATTTAACCAGGTAGGCTAGTTGAGAACAAGTTCTCATTTGCAACTGCGACCTGGCCAAGATAAAGCATAGCAGTGTGAACAGACAACACAGAGTTACACATGGAGTAAGCAATTAACAAGTCAATAACACAGTAGAAAAAAAAAAAAAATGGGCAGTCTATATACAATGTGTGCAAAAGGCATGAGGTAGGCGAATAATACAATTTTGCAGATTAACACTGGGGTGATAAATGATCAGATGGTCATGTACAGGTAGAGATATTGGTGTGCAAAAGAGCAGAAAGGTAAATAAATAAATAAAATAAAAAAACAGTATAAAAACAGTATGGGGATGAGGTAGGTGAAAATGGGTGGGCTATTTACCAATAGACTATGTACAGCTGCAGCGATCGGTTAGCTGCTCGGATAGCTGATGTTTGAAGTTGGTGAGGGAGATAAAAGTCTCCAACTTCAGCGATTTTTGCAGTTCATTCCAGTCACAGGCAGCAGAGTACTGGAACGAGAGGCGGCCAAATGAGGTGTTGGCTTTAGGGATGATCAGTGAGATACACCTGCTGGAGCGTGTGCTACGGATGGGTGTTGCCATCGTGACCAGTGAACTGAGATAAGGCGGAGCTTTACCTAGCATGGACTTGTAGATGACCTGAGCCAGTGGGTCTGGCGACGAATATGTAGCGAGGGCCAGCCGACTAGAGCATACAAGTCGCAGTGGTGGGTGGTATAAGGTGCTTTGGTGACAAAACGGATGGCACTATGATAGACTGCATCCAGTTTGCTGAGTAGAGTGTTGGAAGCCATTTTGTAGATGACATCGCCGAAATCGAGGATCGGTAGGATAGTCAGTTTTACTAGGGTAAGCTTGGCGGCGTGAGTGAAGGAGGCTTTGTTGCGGAATAGAAAGCCGACTCTTGATTTGATTTTCGATTGGAGATGTTTGATGTGAGTCTGGAAGGAGAGTTTGCAGTCTAGCCAGACACCTAGGTACTTATAGATGTCCACATATTCAAGGTCGGAACCATCCAGGGTGGTGATGCTAGTCGGGCATGCGGGTGCAGGCAGCGATCGGTTGAAAAGCATGCATTTGGTTTTACTCGCGTTTAAGAGCAGTTGGAGGCCACGGAAGGAGTGCTGTATGGCATTGAAGCTCGTTTGGAGGTTAGATAGCACAGTGTCCAATGACGGGCCGAAAGTATATAGAATGGTGTCGTCTGCGTAGAGGTGGATCAGGGAATCGCCCGCAGCAAGAGCAACATCATTGATATATACAGAGAAAAGAGTCGGCCCGAGAATTGAACCCTGTGGCACCCCATAGAGACTGCCAGAGGACCGGACAGCATGCCCTCCGATTTGACACACTGAACTCTGTCTGCAAAGTAATTGGTGAACCAGGCAAGGCAGTCATCCGAGAAACCGAGGCTATTGAGTCTGCCGATAAGAATATGGTGATTGACAGAGTCGAAAGCCTTGGCGAGGTCGATGAAGACGGCTGCACAGTACTGTCTTTTATCGATGGCGGTTATGATATCGTTTAGTACCTTGAGCGTGGCTGAGGTGCACCCGTGACCGGCTCGGAAACCAGATTGCACAGCGGAGAAGGTACGGTGGGATTCGAGATGGTCAGTGACCTGTTTGTTGACTTGGCTTTCAAGACCTTAGATAGGCAGGGCAGGATGGATATAGGTCTATAGCAGTTTGGGTCCAGGGTGTCTCCCCCTTTGAAGAGGGGGATGACTGCGGCAGCTTTCAATCCTTGGGGATCTCAGACGATATGAAAGAGAGGTTGAACAGGCTGGTAATAGGGGTTGCGACAATGGCGGCAGATAGTTTCAGAAATAGAGGGTCCAGATTGTCAAGCCCAGCTGATTTGTACGGGTCTAGGTTTTGCAGCTCTTTCAGAACATCTGCTATCTGGATTTGGGTAAAGGAGAACCTGGAGAGGCTTGGGCGAGGAGCTGCGGGGGGGCGGAGCTGTTGGCCGAGGTTGGAGTAGCCAGGCGGAAGGCATGGCCAGCCGTTGAGAAGTGCTTATTGAAGCTTTCGATAATCGTGGATTTATCGGTGGAGACCGTGTTACCTAGCCTCAGTGCAGTGGGCAGCTGGGAGGAGGTACTCTTGTTCTCCATGGACTTCACAGTGTCCCAGAACTTTTTGGAGTTGGAGCTACAGGATGCAAACTTCTGCCTGAAGAAGCTGGCCTTAGCTTTCCTGACTGACTGCGTGTATTGGTTCCTGACTTCCCTGAACAGTTGCATATCACGGGGCTATTCGATGCTATTGCAGTCCGCCACAGGATGTTTTTGTGCTGGTCGAGGGCAGTCAGGTCTGGAGTGAACCAAGGGCTGTATCTGTTCTTGGTTCTGCATTTTTGAACGGAGCATGCTTATCTAAAATGGTGAGGAAGTTACTTTTAAAGAATGACCAGGCATCCTCAACTGACGGGATGAGGTCAATGTCCTTCCAGGATACCCGGCCAGGTCGATTAGAAAGGCCTGCTCACAGAAGTGTTTTAGGGAGCGTTTGACAGTGATGAGGGGTGGTCGTTTGACTGCGGCTCCGTGGCGGATACAGGCAATGAGGCAATGATCGCTGAGATCCTGGTTGAAGACAGCGGAGGTGTATTTGGAGGGCCAGTTGGTCAGGATGACGTCTATGAGGGTGCCCTTGTTTACAGAGTTAGGGTTGTACCTGGTGGGTTCCTTGATGATTTGAGTGAGATTGAGGGCATCTAGCTTACATTGTAGGACTGCCGGGGTGTTAAGCATATCCCAGTTTAGGTCACCTAACAGAACAAACTCTGAAGCTAGATGGGGGCGATCAATTCACAAATGGTGTCCAGGGCACAGCTGGGAGCTGAGGGTGGCGGTAGCAGGCGGCAACAGTGAGAGACTTATTTCTGGAGAGGGTAATTTTCAAAATTAGTAGTTCGAACTGTTTGGGTATGGACCTGGAAAGTATGACGTTACTTTGCAGGCTATCTCTGCAGTAGACTGCAACTCCGCCCCCTTTGGTAGTTCTATCTTGACGGAAGATGTTATAGTTGGGTATGGAAATCTCTGAATTTTTGGTGGCCTTCCTGAGCCAGGATTCAGACACGGCAAGGACATCAGGGTTAGCAGAGTGTGCTAAAGCAGTGAGTAAAACAAACTTAGGGAGGAGGCTTCTGATGTTGACATGCATAAAACCCAAGGCTTTTTCGATCACAGAAGTCAACAAATGAGGGTACCTGGGGACATGCAGGGCCTGGGTTTACCTCCACATCACCCGCGGAACAGAGAAGGAGTAGTATGAGGGTGCGGCTAAAGGCTATCAAAACTGGTCGCCTAGAGCGTTGGGGGCAGAGGATAAGAGGAGCAGGTTTCTGGGCATGGTAGAATATATTCAGGGCATAATGCACAGACAGGGGTATGGTGGGGTGCGGGTACAGCGGAGGTAAGCCCAGGCACTGGGTGATGATGAGACAGGTTGTATCTCTGGACATGCTGGTTGTAATGGGTGAGGTCACCGCATGTGTGGGAGGTGGGACAAAGGAGGTAACAGGGGTATGCAGAGTGGGTCTAGGGGCTCCATTGTGAACTAAAACAATTATAACTAACCTGAACAACAACAGTATACAAGGCATATTGACATCTGAGAGAGACATACAGCGAGGCATACAGTAATCACAGGTGTTGAATTTGGAAAGCTGGCTAAAAACAGTAGGCGAGGCTAATCCGCTAGCACAACAAACAGCAGGTAAAATGGCGTTGACTAGGCAACGGGGCCGACAGGTAAGACAAACAAGCAGAAAGGAGTACCGTGATTAATGGACAGTCCAGCGTGCGTCAGCTATGTAGCCAAGAGATCAGTGTCCAGGGGGCAGCGGTGGATGGGCAGGGGGGCTGGCGAGTGATTCAGGTTTTTTTTTTTTTTTTTTTTTTTAACTAACAATGACTAACTAGCTTGTAGCTAGTTAGCTGGTTAGCGTCTGGAGGTTCTTGAGTGTCATAAAAATAAAAATAAGAGTAAAAGTAATAGCGATTCCGTATCACATTGGGTGAGGCAGGTTTCCGGAAGGTATAAATTAAAAATCAAAAAGAGATAGAAAGTAAATGGGGTCAGAGAGTGATTGGGACGCGGTGGTACAGACGGTTAGCAGGCCTGTGCTAACAAGCTAACAGTTCGTAGGCCCGAGCTAGACAAGGTAGCAGTTAGCGGACCGGAGCTTGACAAGCTAGCCGTTAGCAGGCCGAATTAGCAAGCAGGAGATAGCGAGGGCTAGAGAGTTAACCTTTGGGGGACGTCGCGATGGGGTGAGTCTGTTTATTTATTCCTCTTCATGCGGTGAGCTGGAGATACAGCGATTCAGAAAGCTCAAGCAGATGGATCTTTGGCGATGTCGCAGCGGAGAAGCCTGTTGAAACCCCCTCGGACGATTATGTCGGCGGACCAGTCGTGATGGATCGGCGGGGCTCCGTGTCGGCAGTAGAGGGTCAGTCGAGGGTCCAGGCCAATTGGCAAATTAGGTATTTTTGGACCTCTTCGGGTAGTCGGGAGATGGGTTTAGCTCGAGGCTAGCTCCAGGCTAACTGGTGCTTGCTCTGGGACAGAGACGTTAGCCAGGAGTAGCCACTCGGATTGCAGCTAGCTATTTACGATGATCCGGTATAAAGCTTCAGAGCTTGCGGTAGGAATCCGGAGATGTGGTAGAGAAAAAGCAGTCTGATATGCTTTGGGTAGATGTCGCGCTGGTGTCCTAGTTAGCGTTGAAGACCGCTAGCAGTGGCTAGCTAGTAGCTAGTTAGCGGCTAGCTTCTGATGAGGGTTCCGATTCTAAAGCATAGAAAAAGCAGATCCGTACCACATTGGGTGATGCGGGTTGCAGGAGAGTATATTCAGCCTGTGGTTGGGAAGTGAGATTAAAATATGTACGAAATATATACGGAAAAAAAGAGGAAAAAAACTATATTTACACTATACAGGACGGGACAAGACAAAACACACGTCCGACTGCTACGCCATCTTGGATCAGATGTTACTCTGTCCTCTTCCACCCTAACTTTAAAAAAAACTGTGGATACCGCTAAAACAAATATTGCATTAACCCTCCACCATAGAAAATAACATGTAAAGAAAATAATCAAGAAGGTTAGTTAGGATAGAGCCCTCCACACCAAACACTCAAACTCCCAAAAAGTCCCAGCATGCACTACGAGAGAGAGAGAGAGAGAGAGAGAGAGAGAGAGAGAGAGAGAGAGACCATTTGTACGTTGTTACAACACTGTATATATGACATTTGTAATGTCTTTATTGTTTTGAAACTTCTGTATGTGTACTGTTAATTGTTTATTATCTACCTCACTTGCTTTGGCAATGTTAACACGTTTCCCATGCCAATAAAGCCCCTTGAATTGAATTGAAATTGAATTGAATTGAGAGAGAATGAGAGAGAG
Organism: Oncorhynchus nerka; assembly: GCF_034236695.1. Taxonomy (NCBI): domain Eukaryota; kingdom Metazoa; phylum Chordata; class Actinopteri; order Salmoniformes; family Salmonidae; genus Oncorhynchus; species Oncorhynchus nerka. Next base: position 32,927,921 of record NC_088421.1, read on the forward strand.
AGAGAGAGAGAGAGAGAGAGAGAGAGAGAGAGAGAACGAGGAAAGAGAGAGAGAGAAATAGAGAGAGAGAGGAATGAGAATGAGAGAGAAAGAGGAAAGAGAATGAGGGAGAGAGAGAGAAAGAGGAGAGAGAGAGAAAGAAAGCAGAAAGTTGAGGGCTCTGTTATTAGACTAGAGATTATATGACTCACGCCACACTACTCACTCACGCACACACACACACACACACACACACACACACACACACACACACACACACACACACACACACACACACACACACACACACACACACACACACACACACACACACACACACACACACACACACACACACACTCCCAAGGGCAGACACACACTCCCAAGGGCAGACACACAAGACACTGAATGTAGTCAAAAGAGAGGCCTCTCCTGAACATCCTGTGTTATCTATTGAATGTATCTGTTTTCTTTTCCCACTGTGCCTTAATGGCCCACTGCATGAGAAAATGAACACATTTAATTAAAAACAACTCACCGCTCAACAAGCCAACTATGACCTTCAAATCACTACTACAACCGGGGGCCATTAATATGGGCTGTCGTGGGCGGAGGGAGAGGATGTGAGGTGGTGGGTCAAACAACCAGGAACACACTCCTCAGTGAGGACAACAATGGAATAAGTCCCGCACTTTATTGTCTGTTATCCTCCATGATTTAACAATGGAATAAGTCCCACACTTTATTGTCTGTTATCCTCCATGATTTAACAATGGAATAAGTCCCACACTTTATCCTCCATGATTTAACAATGGAATAAGTCCCACACTTTATTTCTGTTATCCTCCATGATTTAACAATGGAATAAGTCCCACACTTTATTGTCTGTTATCCTCCATGATTTAACAATGGAATAAGTCCCACACTTTATTGTCTGTTATCCTCCATGATTTAACAATGGAATAAGTCCCACTCTTTATTGTCTGTTATCCTCCATGATTTAACAATGGAATAAGTCCCACACTTTATTGTCTGTTATCCTCCATGATTTAACAATGGAATAAGTCCCACACTTTATTGTCTGTTATCCTCCATGATTTAACAATGGAATAAGTCCCACACTTTATTGTCTGTTATCCTCCATGATTTAACAATGGAATAAGTCCCACAAGTCCCACACTTTATTGTCTGTTATCCTCCATGATTTAACAATGATTTAACAATGAATAAGTCCCACACTTTATTGTCTGTTATCCTCCATGATTTAACAATGGAATAAGTCCCACACTTTATTGTCTGTTATCCTCCATGATTTAACAATGGAATAAGTCCCACACTTTATTGTCTGTTATCCTCCATGATTTAACAATGGAATAAGTCCCACACTTTATTGTCTGTTATCCTCCATGATTTAACAATGGAATAAGTCCCACACTTTATTGTTTGTTATCCTCCATGATTTAACAATGGAATAAGTCCCACAACACATATCCCCCCAGCAGAGCCAGACATCCAGCAGAGCCAGACAGCCAGCAGAACCAGACATCCAGCAGAGCCAGACAGCCAGCAGAACCAGACATCCAGCAGAGCCAGACAGCCAGCAGAACCAGACAGCCAGCAGAGCCAGACAGCCAGCAGAGCCAGACATCCAGCAGAACCGGACAGCCAGCAGAGCCGGACAGCCAGCAGAACCAGACAGCCAGCAGAGCAAGACAGCCAACAGAACCAGACAGCCAGCAGAGCCAGACAGCCAGCAGAGCCAGACAGCCAGCAGAACCAGACAGCCAGCAGAGCCAGACAGCCAGCAGAGCCACACAGCCAGCAGAACCAGACAGCCAGCAGAGCCAGACAGCCAGCAGAACCAGACAGCCAGCAGAACCAGACAGCCAGCAGAGCCAGACAGCCAGCAGAACCAGACAGCCAGCAGAGCCAGACAGCCAGCAGAACCAGACAGCCAGCAGAGCCAGACAGCCAGCAGAACCAGACAGCCAGCAGAGCCAGACAGCCAGCAGAGCCGGACAGCCAGCAGAGCCAGACAGCCAGCAGAACCAGACAGCCAGCAGAGCAAGACAGCCAACAGAACCAGACAGCCAGCAGAGCCAGACAGCCAGCAGAGCCAGACAGCCAGCAGAACCAGACAGCCAGCAGAGCCAGACAGCCAGCAGAGCCACACAGCCAGCAGAACCAGACAGCCAGCAGAGCCAGACAGCCAGCAGAACCAGACAGCCAGCAGAGCCAGACAGCCAGCAGAACCAGACAGCCAGCAGAGCCAGACAGCCAGCAGAACCAGACAGCCAGCAGAGCCAGACAGCCAGCAGAGCCAGAGAGCCAGCAGAGCCAGACAGCCAGCAGAGCCAGACAGCCAGCAGAGCCAGACATCCAGCAGAACCAGACAGCCAGCAGAGCCAGACAGCCAGCAGAGCTATAGGACGTCTGAGACATGACATCAGCACCCTCATGTTACACAGACACGCCTTTTAAGTCAGACATTCATAAACACTTTCACACATGCAGGCAACCACAAAGAGAAACACATAGGCTGGCACATCCACACACACACACACAAACACACATGCAACTCAACCTCTAGGTTTCTATCAGTCAGCAATTAAGCCATGTGTTTATTTCTAACACCCTGATGAGAAAAGGCCCGCTGGGCCCACCACTGGGTTGGATTCAGCCCAATCAGCACTTCTCTCATTACTTTCCCTGACTCACACCTTCTAATCTGTTTAATCAGCACCCTATTCCCTACATAGTGCACTACTTTTGACCAGAGTCATATGGGTCCTGTTCAAAAGAAGTGCACTCTACAGGGAGTGGGACATCATTTGGGACACACCCCATTAGCACTTGCTGTGTAAATGTTTATTTATACCAAAACAATACGTAGGTGTGAATGAGGGAGGGAGGGCGGGAGGGAAGTGTGTGTGTAAACAGATGCATGTATGCATGCAGTTATGTGTGTGTGTGTGTGTGTGTGTTCGGTTATAGTTAACTTCATTCTAGGGAACACTTGGGTATGACACAGCAAACATATTGGTCCACACCTCTGACCACTCATTACACCTCTCACCACTCATTACTGTGATATTCCACACCTCTCACCACTCATTACTGTGATATTCCACACCTCTCACCACTCATTACTGTGATATTCCACACCTCTCACCACTCATTACTGTGATATTCCACACCTCTTATTCCACACCTCTCACCACGCATTACTGTGATATTCCACACCTCTTATTCCACACCTCTCACCACGCATTACTGTGATATTCCACACCTCTTATTCCACACCTCTCACCACTCATTACTGTGATATTCCACACCTCTCACCACTCATTACTGTGATATTCCACACCTCTCACCACTCATTACTGTGATATTCCACACCTCTCACCACGCATTACTGTGATATTCCACACCTCTCACCACTCATTACTGTGATATTCCACACCTCTCACCACTCATTACTGTGATATTCCACACCTCTCACCACTCATTACTGTGATATTCCACACCTCTTATTCCACACCTCTCACCACTCATTCCTGTGATATTCCACACCTCTCACCACTCATTACTGTGATATTCCACACCTCTCACCACTCATTACTGTGATATTCCACACCTTTCACCACTCATTACTGTGATATTCCACACCTCTCACCACTCAATCATGTAATATTCCACACCTCTCACCACTCATTACTGTGATATTCCACACCTTTCACCACTCATTACTGTGATATTCCACACCTCTCACCACTCATTACTGTGATATTCCACACCTCTCACCACTCATTACTGTGATATTCCACACCTCTCACCACTCATTACTGTGATATTCCACACCTCTTATTCCACACCTCTCACCACTCATTACTGTGATATTCCACACCTCTCACCACTCATTACTGTGATATTCCACAACTTTCACCACTCATTACTGTGATATTCCACACCTCTTATTCCACACCCCTCACCACTCATTACTGTGATATTCCACACCTCTCACCACTCATTACTGTGATATTCCACACCTCTCACCACTCATTACTGTGATATTCCACACCTCTTATTCCACACCTCTCACCACTCATTACTGTGATATTCCACACCTCTCACCACTCATTACTGTGATATTCCACACCTCTCACCACTCATTACTGTGATATTCCACACCTCTCACCACTCATTACTGTGATATTCCACACCTCTCACCACTCATTACTGTGATATTCCACAACTTTCACCACTCATTACTGTGATATTCCACACCTCTCACCACTCATTACTGTGATATTCCACACCTCTTATTCCACACCTCTCACCACGCATTACTGTGATATTCCACACCTCTTATTCCACACCTCTCACCACTCATTACTGTGATATTCCACACCTCTCACCACGCATTACTGTGATATTACACACCTCTCACCACTCATTACTGTGATATTCCACACCTCTCACCACTCATTACTGTGATATTCCACACCTCTCACCACTCATTACTGTGATATTCCACACCTCTCACCACTCATTACACCTCTCACCACTCATTACTGTGATATTCCACACCTCTCACCACTCATTACTGTGATATTCCACACCTCTCACCACGCATTACTGTGATATTCCACACCTCTCACCACTCATTACTGTGATATTCCACACCTCTCACCACTCATTACTGTGATATTCCACACCTCTTATTCCACACCTCTCACCACTCTTTCCTGTGATATTCCACTCCTCTCACCACTCATTACTGTGATATTCCACACCTCTCACCACTCATTACTGTGATATTACACTTCTCTCACCACTCATTACTGTGATATTCCACACCTCTCACCACTCATTACTGTGATATTCCACACCTCTCACCACTCATTACTGTGATATTCCACACCTTTCACCACTCATTACTGTGATATTCCACACCTCTCACCACTCAATCATGTAATATTCCACACCTCTCACCACTCATTACTGTGATATTCCACACCTTTCACCACTCATTACTGTGATATTCCACACCTCTCACCACTCATTACTGTGATATTCCACACCTCTCACCACTCATTACTGTGATATTCCACACCTCTCATCACTCATTACTGTGATATTCCACACCTCTTATTCCACACCTCTCACCACGCATTACTGTGATATTCCACACCTCTTATTCCACACCTCTCACCACTCATTACTGTGATATTCCACACCTCTCACCACTCATTACTGTGATATTCCACACCTCTCACCACTCATTACACCTCTCACCACTCATTACTGTGATATTCCACACCTCTCACCACTCATTACTGTGATATTCCACACCTCTCACCACTCATTACTGTGATATTCCACACCTCTCATCACTCATTACTGTGATATTCCACACCTCTCATCACTCATTACTGTGATATTCCACACCTCTTATTCCACACCTTTCACCACTCATTACTGTGATATGGACTATTTTCTCAGATGTTATATTGCTCAGACTTCCACTTTACCTGGGGAATACACTAGTTCATCTTGAAGATCTTTACCGGGAGAACAGAGTCCAACCTCCAACCCAGGAGCCATGACTGGCTAACAAGCACTGACGTTAACACAGACTGGTTCAGCTATGGATCTCAACCAAATGAAGATTCCTCCACTGAGCTCTCTATTGGCTGCTGGGATGGTGTGCTGGCACAGAGCACATCTAAAGAGCAAACGGCCTACAGAAAAGAGAATGGCAGATTTTCTGTAAGCCTGTGGCATAGCAACGGACGAGAAACTGGAAGGTGGGGAGGGAAGGCAGGAGGGGTGTTCTATGTTCCATACACAGAACAACCATTTACATGAATCACATCGAAAAAGACAACTACAATGCAAGGAGAGGTGGTGAGGATGGGATTATAGGAGACCAGAGGAGGACAGGACAATGGGGAATTGAGGAGAAGCGGGACTGAAGGGGGGGGGGGGGGACAGGAGAAAGAGGGGAAAGAGGAGGAACGAGGGTTAAGGCAAGGTGAGATGAGGACAGGGGAGGAGAATCCAGGAGATGTGGGGAGAGGGAAGACGTGGAGAGGGGAGACAAGACTAGATGAGGGAACAGCATTGCCCCACACAGAGACCCAGCCTGAGATCATCTTCCTCTCTGTAGAAGATAAGGCTTTAGGCTGGGCACCACTGCCTGCACACATTACAGGTAATACAGCACTCTGTGTCCCACTGAAAAACAAGCTGCACACGGACCATTCTTTTTGTTATTTGGGGCCAATTTAGCAAGCTGTGCTCCGTGGGATCACTTTCCTTGTGATGCTCCCATCCATCTGAAATAGAAATAAACGAAAGAAAGAAAGAAAGAAAGAAAGAAAGAAAGAAAGAAAGAAAGAAAGAAAGAAAGGTTGACGATCAGCATCTAACATGCAGTGAAAACCCATCCCGGGGTGCAGAGAGAGGTGCATAACTTTGAATTAAAATGCCCCATGAGATCTACTGCAGTATTAATGGGAGCATTATGTAAATGCTCAGATAATTACTGTCTTTAAGAATGCATTAGCTGATCTGGAGTCAGTTCGTAGAGTGACAGTATGCTGTTATAGAGACAGTACTTAGTTATTAGGGGCACTGAGTGGCATGGTGCTAGAAGTGAGTTATGGAGTTTGAGCTGAGTTCCACACAGTCTCTGGAACAGTGTCTGTATGAGAGAGACAAGGGCAGCGGTGGTTAAGTCAGGGAAACGTGTCCTAAAATAGACTGTGTAAAGGTTGGGATGTGATGAGGTTAGGTGAGGGGAAGGTAGACAAAATCATTTAAAAAACTAGGATTGAAAAAAACTAATGATTTAACTCAAGCAACTCAAGCGCCCATTGATTTGATTTGATTTGATTTATACAAAAATGCTTTGAATTGAACTGTTTCTGACACTTTCTGACCACGGAGTAATTCATTTACAGCCACGCCGACCTCTTTAGAAAAGCACTTAGCTGGACATGCAATCAACGTCGAAAACACCTCTGTCAGAGGCAGCTCACTATTAGGTCAATAAGGGCTAAAGGTTAGTATGGGCAGAGGGACAGAGGAGTGGAGTGATAAGGGACAGAGGAGTGGTGATGAGGGATAGAGGAGTGATGAGGTATGGAGGAGTGATATGGGATGGAGGAGTGGAGTGATGAGGGACAGAGGAGTGGAGTGATGAGGGATAGAGGAGTGATGAGGTATAGAGGAGTGATGAGGGATGGAGGAGTGGAGTGATGAGGGATGGAGGAGTGGAGTGATGAGGGATAGAGGAGTGATGAGGGATAGAGGAGTGATGAGGGATAGAGGAGTGGAGTGATGAGGGATAGAGGAGTGATGAGGTATAGAGGAGTGATGAGGGATAGAGGAGTGATGAGGGATAGAGGAGTGGAGTGATGAGGGATAGAGGAGTGATGAGGTATAGAGGAGTGGAGTGATGAGGGATAGAGGAGTGGAGTGATGAGGGATAGAGGAGTGGAATGATGAGGGATAGAGGAGTGGAGTGATGAGGGGTAGAGGAGTGATGAGGGATGGAGGAGTGGAGTGATGAGGGATAGAGGAGTGATGAGGTATAGAGGAGTGATGAGGGATAGAGGAGTGGAGTGATGAGGGATAGAGGAGTGGAGTGATGAGGGATAGAGGAGTGGAGTGATGAGGGATGCGGGAGTGGAGTGATGAGGGATAGAGGAGTGATGAGGGATAGAGGAGTGGAGTGATGTGGGATAGAGGAGTGGAGTGATGAGGGATAGAGGAGTGCAGTGATGAGGGATGGAGGAGTGGAGTGATGAGGGATAGAGGAGTGATGAGGTAGAGAGGAGTGATGAGGGATAGAGGAGTGGAGTGATGAGGGATAGAGGAGTGGAGTGATGAGGGATAGAGGAGTAGAGTGATGAGGAATAGAGGAGTGATGGGGGATAGAGGAGTGGAGTGATGAGGGATAGAGGAGTGGAGTGATGAGGGACAGAGGAGTGGAGTGATGAGGGATAGAGGAGTGGAGTGATGCGTGATAGAGGAGTGGAGTGATGAGGGATAGAGGAGTGGAGTGATGAGGGATAGAGGAGTGGAGTGATGAGGGATGGAGGAGTGGGGTGATGAGGGATAGAGGAGTGGTGTGATGAGGGATAGAGGAGTGGAGTGATGAGGGATAGAGGACTGATGAGGGATGGAGGAGTGGAGTGATGAGGGATAGAGGACTGGTGAGGGATAGTGGAGTGATGAGGGATGGAGGAGTGGAGTGATGAGGGACAGGGGAGTGGAGTGATGAGGGATAGAGGAGTGGAGTGATGAGGGATAGAGGAGTGGAGTGATGAGGGATAGAGGAGTGGAGTGGTGAGGGATAGAGGAGTGGAGTGATGAGGGATAGAGGAGTGGAGTTATGAGGGATAGAGGACTGATGAGGGATAGAGGAGTGGAGTGATGAGGGATGGAGGAGTGGAGTGATGAGGGATAGAGGAGTGGAGTGATGAGGGATGGAGGAGGGAGTGATGAGGGATAGAGGAGTGGAGTGGTGAGGGATAGAGGAGTGGAGTGATGAGGGATAGAGGAGTGGAGTTATGAGGGATAGAGGACTGATGAGGGATAGAGGAGTGGAGTGATGAGGGATGGAGGAGTGGAGTGATGAGGGATAGAGGAGTGGAGTGATGAGGGATGGAGGAGTGGAGTGATGAGGGATAGAGGAGTGGAGTGATGAGGGATGGAGGAGTGGAGTGATGAGGGATGGAGGAGTGGAGTGATGAGGGATAGAGGAGTGGAGTGATGAGGGATAGAGGAGTGGAGTGATGAGGGATAGAGGAGTGGAGTGATGAGGGATAGAGGAGTGGAGTGCTGAGGGACGGAGGAGTGGATTGATGAGGGATAGAGGAGTGGAGTGATGAGGGATAGAGGACTGATGAGGGATAGAGGAGTGGAGTGATGAGGGATGGAGGAGTGGAGTGATGAGGGATAGAGGAGTGGAGTGATGAGGGATGGAGGAGTGGAGTGATGAGGGATGGAGGAGTGGAGTGATGAGGAATAGAGGAGTGGAGTGATGAGGGATAGAGGAGTGGAGTGATGCGGGATAGAGGAGTGGAGTGATGAGGGATAGAAGAGTGGAGTGATGAGGGATAGAGGAGTGATGAGGGATGGAGGAGTGGAGTGGTGAGTGATAGGGGAGTGGAGTGATGAGGGATAGAGGAGTGATGAGGGATAGAGGAGTGGAGTGATTAGGGATAGAGGAGTCTAGTGATGAGGGATAGAGGAGTGGAGTGATGAGGGATGGAGGAGTGGAGTGATGAGGGATAGAGGAGTGGAGTGATGAGGGATAGAGGAGTGGAGTGATGGAGGGATAGAGGGATAGAAGGGTGAAGTGATGTTGGGTGGAGTGATGGAGGGATAGAGGAGTGGAGTGATGAGGGATGGAGGAGTGGAGTGATGAGGAATAGAGGAGTGGAGTGATGAGGGATAGAGGAGTGGAGTGATGGCGGGATATACGAGTGGAGTGATGGAGTGATGGAGTGATAAAGGGGTGGAGTGATGGAGGGATAGAGGGATGGAGTGATGGAGGGATAAAGGGGTGGAGTGATGGAGGGATGGAGTGATGGAGTGTTGAAGGGATGGAGTGATGGAGGGATAAAGGGGTGGCCCTGTCCGGGGGTGTCCTCGGATGGGGCCACAGTGTCTCCTGACCCCTCCTGTCTCAGCCTCCAGTATTTATGCTGCAGTAGTTCATGTGTCGGGGGGCTAGGGTCAGTTTGTTATATCTGGAGTACTTCTCCTGTCCTATTCGATGTCCTGTGTGAATCTAAGTGTGCGTTCTCTAATTCTCTCCTTCTCTCTTTCTTTCTCTCTCTCTGAGGACCTGAGCCCTAGGACCATGCCCCAGGACTACCTGACATGATGACTCCTTGCTGTCCCCAGTCCACCTGGCCGTGCTGCTGCTCCAGTTTCAACTGACCTGAGCCCTAGGACCATGCCCCAGGACTACCTGACATGATGACTCCTTGCTGTCCCCAGTCCACCTGGCCGTGCTGCTGCTCCAGTTTCAACTGACCTGAGCCCTAGGACCATGCCCCAGGACTACCTGACATGACTCCTTGCTGTCCCCAGTCCACCTGACCGTGCTGCAGCTCCAGTTTCAACTGTTCTGCCTTATTATTATACGACCATGCTGGTCATTTATGTACATTTGAACATCTTGGCCATGTTCTGTTATAATCTCCACCCGGCATAGCCAGAAGAGGACTGGCCACCCCACATAGCCTGGTTCCTCTCTAGGTTTCTTCCTAGGTTTTGGCCTTTCTAGGGAGTTTTTCCTAGCCACCGTGCTTCTACACCTGCATTGCTTGCTGTTTGGGGTTTTAGGCTGGGTTTCTGTACAGCACTTTGAGATATCAGCTGATGTACGAAGGGCTATATGAATAAATTTGATTTGATTTGATTTGAGTGATGGAGGGATAGAGGGTGGAGTGATGGAGGAATAGAGGGGTGGAGAGATGGAGGGATAAAGGGGTGGAGTGATGGAGGGATAGAGAGGTGGAGTGATGGAGGGATAGAGGGGTGGAGTGATGGAGGGATAGAGGGGTGGAGTGATGAGTGATAAAGGGGTGGAGTGATGGAGGGATAAAGGGGTGGAGTGATGGAGGGATAGAGGGGTGGAGTGATGGAGGGATAGAGGGGTGGATTGATGGAGGGATAGAGGGGTGGAGTGATGGAGTGATAGAGGGGTGGAGTGATGGAGTGATAAAGGGGTGGAGTGATGGAGGGATAGAGGGGTGGAGAGATGGAGGGATAAAGGGGTGGAGTGATGGAGGGATAGAGGGGTGGAGTGATGGAGGGATAGAGGGGTGGAGTGATGGAGGGATAAAGGGGTGGAGTGATGGAGGGATAGAGGGGTGCAGTGATGGAGGGATAAAGGGGTGGAGTGATGGAGGGATAGAGGGGTGGAGTGATGGAGGGATAGAGGGGTGGAGAGATGGAAGGATAGAGGGTTGGAGTGATGGAGGGATAAAGGGGTGGAGTGATGGAGGGATAGAGGGGTGGAGTGATGGAGGGATAGAGGGGTGGAGTGATGGAGGGATAAAGGGGTGGAGTGGTGGAGTGATAAAGGGGTGGAGTGATGGAGGGATAAAGGGGTGGAGTGATGGAGGGATAGAGGGTGGAGTGATGGAGGGATAGAGGGGTGGAGTGATGAGTGATAAAGGGGTGGAGTGATGGAGGGATAGAGGGTGGAGTGATGGAGGGATAGAGGGGTGGAGTGATGGAGGGATAAAGGGGTGGAGTGATGGAGGGATAGAGCGGTGGAGTGATGGAGGGATAGAGGGGTGGAGTGATGGAGGGATAGAGGGGTGGAGTGATGGAGGGATAGAGGGGTGGAGTGATGGAGTGATAAAGGGGTGGAGTGATGGAGTGATGAGGGATAAAGGGGTGGAGTGATGGAGTGATAGAGGGGTGGAGTGATGGAGTGATAAAGGGGTGGAGTGATGGAGTGATGAGGGATAAAGGGGTGGAGTGATGGCGTGATAGAGGGGTGGAGTGATGGAGTGATAAAGGGGTGGAGTGATGGAGGGATAAAGGGGTGGAGTGATGGAGTGATGAGAGATAAAGGGGTGGAGTGATGGAGTGATAAAGGGGTGGAGTGATGGAGTGATGAGGGATAAAGGGGTGGAGTGATGGAGGGATAGAGGGGTGGAGTGATGGAGTGATGAGGGATAAAGGGGTGGAGTGGTGGAGGGATAAAGGGGTGGAGTGATCGCTCCACAGGTAGTATCACATTTTCATTTCATTTCATTACAGTACAACGGTTTGATTTGTTTGATCGTAGCTAGCTACATAGCCGTCTTTGTATCAAAGATAATTGTGTAGTCTAGAGCGATTTTCTAGGTTAGCTAGCCAGCTATTGTCGTTCTTTTAACGCAACGTAACGTAATCAACACTGCTAGCTAGCCAGCTAGCCCCCGAATAGCAGCACTGTAGAAACTATTACACTCAACGGAACGACTTGATTAGTGTAGTGTCAACAACGCAGCCACTGCCAGCTAGCCTACAAAGTCAACAACGCAGCCACTGCCAGCTAGCCTACTTCAGCAGTACTGTATCATTTTAATCATTTTAGTCAATAAGATTCTTGCTACGTAAGCTCAACTTTCTGAACATTCGAGACGTGTAGTCCACTTGTCATTCCAATCTCCTTTGCATTAGCGTAGCCTCTTCTGTAGCCTGTCAACTATGTGTCTGTCTATCCCTGTTCTCTCCTCTCTGCACAGACCATACAAACGCTCCACACCGCGTGGCCGCGGCCACCCTAATCTGGTGGTCCCAGCGCGCACGACCCACGTGGAGTTCCAGGTCTACGGTAGCCTCTGGAACTGCCGATCTGCGGCCAACAAGGCAGAGTTCATCTCAGCCTATGCTCCCTCCAGTCCCTCGACTTCTTGGCACTGACGGAAACATGGATCACCACAGATAACACTGCTACTCCTACTGCTCTCTCTTCGTCCGCCCACGTGTTCTCGCACACCCCGAGAGCTTCTGGTCAGCGGGGTGGTGGCACCGGGATCCTCATCTCTCCCAAGTGGTCATTCTCTCTTTCTCCCCTTATCCATCTGTCTATCGCCTCCTTTGAATTCCATGCTGTCACAGTTACCAGCCCTTTCAAGCTTAACATCCTTATCATTTATCGCCCTCCAGGTTCCCTCTGAGAGTTCATCAATGAGCTTGATGCCTTGATAAGCTCCTTTCCTGAGGACGGCTCACCTCTCACAGTTCTGGGCGACTTTAACCTCCCCACGTCTACCTTTGACTCATTTCTCTCTGCCTCCTTCTTTCCACTCCTCTCCTCTTTTGACCTCTCCCTCTCACCTTCCCCCCCTACTCACAAGGCAGGCAATACGCTCGACCTCATCTTTACGAGATGCTGTTCTTCCACTAACCTCATTGCAACTCTCCTCCAAGTCTCCGACCACTACCTTGTATCCTTTTCCCTCTCGCTCTCATCCAACACTTCCCACACTGCCTATATGTCTACAGTTGATCAGGACAGGTTATATGTCTACAGTTGATCAGAACAGGTTATATGTCTACAGTTGACCAGAACAGGTTATATGTCTACAGTTGATCAGGACAGGTTATATGTCTACAGTTGATCAGGACAGGTTATATGTCTACAGTTGATCAGGACAGGTTATATGTCTACAGTTGATCAGAACATGTCTAAAGTTGATCAGGACAGGTTATATGTCTACAGTTGATCAGGACAGGTTATATGTCTACAGTTGATTATATGTCTAAGTTGACAGAATATGTCTACAGTTGATCAGGACAGGTTATATGTCTACAGTTGATAGAACAGAACATGTCTAAAGTTATATGTCTACTGTTGATCAGGACAGGTTATATGTCTACAGTTGATCAGGACAGGTTATATGTCTACAGTTGATCAGAACAGGTTATATGTCTACAGTTGATCAGAACAGAACATCTCTACAGTTGATCAGAACAGAACATGTCTACAGTTGATCAGAACAGGTGTCTACAGTTGATCAGTCTACAGTTGATCAGAACAGGTTATATGTCTGACAGTTGATCAGATCAGAACAGGTTATATGTCTACAGTTGATCAGGACAGGTTATATGTCTACAGTTTCAGGACAGGTTATATGATTGATCAGGACAGGTTATATGTCTACAGTTGAGGACAGGTTATATGTCTACAGTTGATCAGAACAGGTTATATGTCTTGATCAGGACAGTTGATCAGTTGATCAGACAGAATATGTCTACAGTTGATCAGGACAGGTTATATGTCTACAGTTGATCAGGACAGGTTATATGTCTACAGTTGATCAGAACAGGTTATATGTCTACAGTTGATCAGAACAGGTTATATGTCTACAGTTGATCAGAACAGAACATGTCTACAGTTGATCAGAACAGGTTATATGTCTACAGTTGATCAGGACAGGTTATATGTCTACAGTTGATCAGAACAGAACATGTCTACAGTTGATCTTATATGTCTACAGTTGATCAGGACAGGTTATATGTCTACAGTTGATCAGAACAGAACAGTTGATCAGTTATATGTCTACAGTTGATCAGAACAGGTTATATGTCTACAGTTGATCAGGACAGGTTATATGTCTACAGTTGATCAGGACAGGTTATATGTCTACAGTTGATCAGAACAGAATATGTCTACAGTTGATCAGAACAGGTTATATGTCTACAGTTGATCAGAACAGGTTATATGTCTACAGTTGATCAGAACAGGTAATATGTCTACAGTTGATCAGAACAGGTTATATGTCTACAGTTGATCAGAACAGGTTGATATGTATGTCTACAGTTGATCAGACAGGTTATATGTCTACAGTTGATCAGGACAGGTTATATGTCTACAGTTGATCAGGACAGGTTATATGTCTACAGTTGATCAGAACAGGTTATATGTCTACAGTTGATCAGAACAGGTTATATGTCTACAGTTGATCAGAACAGGTTATATGTCTACAGTTGATCAGAACAGGTTATATGTCTACAGTTGATCAGAACAGGTTATATGTCTACAGTTGATCAGAACAGAATATGTCTACAGTTGATCAGAACAGAAACAGGTTATATGTCTACAGTTGATCAGAACAGGTTAATGTCTACAGTTGATCAGAACAGAACATGTCTACAGTTGATCAGAACAGGTTATATGTCTACAGTTGATCAGAACAGGTTATATGTCTACAGTTGATCAGAACAGAACATGTCTACAGTTGATCAGAACAGGTTATATGTCTACAGTTGATCAGACAGGTTATATGTCTACAGTTGATCAGAATATGTCTACAGTTGATCAGAACAGAACATGTCTACAGTTGATCAGGACAGGTTATATGTCTACAGTTGATCAGAACAGGTTATATGTCTACAGTTGATCAGAACAGGTTATATGTCTACAGTTGATCAGAACAGGTTATATGTCTACAGTTGATCAGAACAGAACATGTCTACAGTTGATCAGAACAGGTTATATGTCTACAGTTGATCAGAACAGGTTATATGTCTACAGTTGATCAGGACAGGTTATATGTCTACAGTTGATCAGAACAGGTTATATGTCTACAGTTGATCAGTTGACAGGTTATATGTCTACAGTTGATCAGGACAGGTTATATGTCTACAGTTGATCAGGACAGGTTATATGTCTACAGTTGATCAGAACAGGTATATGTCTACAGTTGATCAGAACAGGTTATATGTCTACAGTTGATCAGAACAGGTTATATGTCTACAGTTGATCAGAACAGGTTATATGTCTACAGTTGATCAGAACAGAACATGTCTATCAGAACAGGTTATATGTCAGAGTTGATCAGGTTATATGTCTACAGTTGATCAGAACAGGTTATATGTCTACAGTTGATCAGAACAGGTTATATGTCTACAGTTGATCAGGACAGGTTATATGTCTACAGTTGATCAGAACAGAACATGTCTACAGTTGATCAGGACAGGTTATATGTCTACAGTTGATCAGAACAGGTTATATGTCTACTGTTGATCAGGACAGGTTATATGTCTACAGTTGATCAGGACAGGTTATATGTTTACAGTTGATCAGAAGAGAATCAGAACAGAACATGTCTACAGTTGATCAGAACAGAACATGTCTACAGTTGATCAGAACAGGTAATATGTCTACAGTTGATCAGAACAAAACATGTCTATAGTTGATCAGAACAGGTTATATGGCTACAGTTGATCAGGACAGGTTATATGTCTACAGTTGATCAGGACAGGTTATATGTCTACAGTTGATCAGAACAGGTCATATGTCTACAGTTGATCAGAACAGGTTATATGTCTACAGTTGATCAGAACAGGTTATATGTCTACAGTTGATCAGAACAGGTTATATGTCTACAGTTGATCAGAACAGGTTATATGTCTACAGTTGATCAGAACAGAACATGTCTACAGTTGATCAGAACAGGTTATATGTCTACAGTTGATCAGGACAGGTTATATGTCTACAGTTGATCAGAACAGGTTATATGTCTACAGTTGATCAGGACAGGTTATATGTCTACAGTTGATCAGAACAGAATATGTCTACAGTTGATCAGAACAGAACATGTCTACAGTTGATCAGAACAGGTTATATGTCTACAGTTGATCAGGTTATATGTCTACAGAACATGTCTACAGTTGATCAGAACAGGTTATATTGTCAGGACAGGTTATATGTCAGTTGATCAGGACAGTTATATGTCTACAGTTGATCAGAACAGGTTATATGTCTACAGTTGATCAGAACAGGTTATATGTCTACAGTTGATCAGAACAGAACAGGTTATATGTCTACAGTTGATCAGAACAGTTATATGTCTACAGTTGATCAGGACAGGTTATATGTCTACAGTTGATCAGAACAGGTTATATGTCTACAGTTGATCAGGACAGGTTATATGTCTACAGTTGATCAGAACAGGTTATATGTCTACAGTTGATCAGAACAGAACATGTCTACAGTTGATCAGTATGTCTACAGTTGATCAGAACAGGTTATATGTCTACAGTTGATCAGAACTACAGTTGAGGACAGGTTATATGTCTACAGTTGATCAGGACAGGTTATATGTCTACAGTTGATCAGGACAGGTTATATGTCTACAGTTGATCAGAACAGGTTATATGTCTACAGTTGATCAGAACAGGTTATATGTCTACAGTTGATCAGGACAGGTTATATGTCTACAGTTATATGTCTACAGTTGATCAGAACAGGTTATATGTCTACAGTTGATCAGAACAGAACATGTCTACAGTTGATCAGAACAGGTTATATGTCTACAGTTGATCAGAACAGGTTATATGTCTACAGTTGATCAGAACAGAACATGTCTACAGTTGTCTATATGTCTACAGTTGATCAGGACAGGTTATATGTCTACAGTTGATCAGAACAGGTTATATGTCTACAGTTGATCAGAACAGGTTATATGTCTACAGTTGATCAGAACAGGTTATATGTCTACAGTTGATCAGGACAGGTTATGTCTATTGATCAGAACAGTCTACAGTTGATCAGAACAGGTTATATGTCTACAGTTGATCAGGAACAGGTTATATGTCTACAGTTGATCAGAACAGGTTATATGTCTACAGTTGATCAGAACAGGTTATATGTCTACAGTTGATCAGAACAGGTTATATGTCTACAGTTGATCAGAACAGGTTATATGTCTACAGTTGATCAGGACAGGTTATATGTCTACAGTTGATCAGAACAGAACATGTCTACAGTTGATCAGAACAGGTTATATGTCTACAGTTGATCAGGACAGGTTATATGTCTACAGTTGATCAGAACAGATATGTCTACAGTTGATCAGGACAGGTTATATGTCTACAGTTGATCAGAACAGGTTGATCAGGACAGGTTATATGTCTACAGTTGATCAGGACAGGTTATATGTCTACAGTTGATCAGGACAGGTTATATGTCTACAGTTGTCTACAGTTGATCAGAACAGGTTATATGTCTACAGTTGATCAGAACAGGTTATATGTCTACAGTTGATCAGGAACAGGTTATATGTCTACAGTTGATCAGAACAGGTTATATGTCTACAGTTGATCAGAACAGGTTATATGTCTACAGTTGATCAGAACAGGTTATATGTCTACAGTTGATCAGAACAGGTTATATGTCTAGGTTATATGTCTAGTTGATCAGAACAGGTTATATGTCTACAGTTGATCAGGACAGGTTATATGTCTACAGTTGATCAGAACAGGTTATATGTCTACAGTTGATCAGAACAGACAGGTGTCTACAGTTGATCAGAACAGGTTATATGTCTACAGTTGATCAGAACAGGTTATATGTCTACAGTTGATCAGAACAGGTTATATGTCTACAGTTGATCAGAACAGAACATGTCTACAGTTGATCAGAACAGGTTATATGTCTACAGTTGATCAGAACAGGTTATATGTCTACAGTTGATCAGAACAGGTTATATGTCTACAGTTGATCAGAACAGGTTATATGTCTACAGTTGATCAGGACAGGTGATATGTCTACAGTTGATAAGAACAGGTTATATGTCTACTGTTGATCAGGACAGGTTATATGTCTACAGTTGATCAGGACAGGTTATATGTCTACACTTGATCAGAACAGAATATGTCTACAGTTGATCAGAACAGGTAATATGTCTACAGTTGATCAGAACAGGTTATATGTCTACAGTTGATCAGAACAGGTTATATGTCTACAGTTGATCAGAACAGGTTATATGTCTACAGTTGATCAGGACAGAACATGTCTACAGTTGATCAGGACAGGTTATATGTCTACAGTTGATCAGGACAGGTTATATGTCTACAGTTGATCAGAACAGGTTATATGTCTACAGTTGATCAGGACAGGTTATATGTCTACAGTTGATCAGGACAGGTTATATGTCTACAGTTGATCAGAACAGGTTATATGTCTACAGTTGATCAGAACAGGTTATATGTCTACAGTTGATCAGAACAGGTTATATGTCTACAGTTGATCAGAACAGGTTATATGTCTACAGTTGATCAGAACAGAACATGTCTACAGTTGATCAGAACAGGTTATATGTCTACAGTTGATCAGGACAGGTTATATGTCTACAGTTGATCAGGACAGGTTATATGTCTACAGTTGATCAGAACAGGTTATATGTCTACAGTTGATCAGAACAGGTTATATGTCTACAGTTGATCAGAACAGGTTATATGTCTACAGTTGATCAGAACAGAACATGTCTACAGTTGATCAGAACAGGTTATATGTCTACAGTTGATCAGGACAGGTTATATGTCTACAGTTGATCAGAACAGAACATGTCTACAGTTGATCAGAACAGGTTATATGTCTACAGTTGATCAGGACAGGTTATATGTCTACAGTTGATCAGAACAGAACATGTCTACAGTTGATCAGGACAGGTTATATGTCTACAGTTGATCAGAACAGGTTATATGTCTACTGTCAGGACAGGTTATATGTCTACAGTTGATCAGGACAGGTTATATGTCTACAGTTGATCAGAACAGAATATATGTCTACAGTTGATCAGAACAGAACATGTCTACAGTTGATCATGTCTACAGTTGATCAGAACAGGTTATATGTCTACAGTTGATCAGAACAGGTTAACATGTCTACAGTTGATCAGAACAGGTTATATGTCTACAGTTGATCAGGACAGGTTATATGTCTACAGTTGATCAGGACAGAATATTATATGTTATATTGATCTACAGTGTCTACAGTTGATCAGGACAGGTTATATGTCTACAGTTGATCAGAACAGGTTATATGTCTACAGTTGATCAGGACAGGTTATATGTCTACAGTTGATCAGAACAGGTTATATGTCTACAGTTGATCAGAACAGGTTATATGTCTACAGTTGATCAGAACAGGTTATATGTCTACAGTTGATCAGAACAGAACATGTCTACAGTTGATATGTCTACAGTTGATCAGAACAGGTTATATGTCTACAGTTGATCAGAACAGGTTATATGTCTACAGTTGATCAGAACAGGTTATATGTCTACAGTTGATCAGAACAGGTTATATGTCTACAGTTGATCAGGACAGGTTATATGTCTACAGTTGATCAGAACAGGTTATATGTCTACAGTTGATCAGAACAGGTTATATGTCTACAGTTGATCAGAACAGGTTATATGTCTACAGTTGATCAGACAGGTTATATGTCTACAGTTGATCAGAACAGGTTATATGTCTACAGTTGATCAGAACAGGTCATATGTCTACAGTTGATCAGAACAGGTTATATGTCTACAGTTGATCAGAACAGAACATGTCTACAGTTGATCAGAACAGGTGTATGTCTACAGTTGATCAGAACAGGTTATATGTCTACAGTTGATCAGAACAGGTTATATGTCTACAGTTGATCAGGACAGGTTATATGTCTACAGTTGATCAGGACAGGTTATATGTCTACAGTTGATCAGGACAGGTTATATGTCTACAGTTGATCAGGACAGTTGATCAGAACAGGTTATATGTCTACAGTTGATCAGAACATGTCTAAAGTTGATCAGGACAGGTTATATGTCTACAGTTGATCAGAACAGGTTATATGTCTACAGTTGATCAGAACAGAACATGTCTACAGTTGATCAGAACAGGTTATATGTCTACAGTTGATCAGGACAGGTTATATGTCTACAGTTGATCAGAACAGAACATGTCTACAGTTGATCAGAACAGGTTATATGTCTACAGTTGATCAGGACAGGTTATATGTCTACAGTTGATAAGAACAGAGCATGTCTACAGTTGATCAGGACAGGTTATATGTCTACAGTTGAATAGAACAGGTTATATGTCTACTGTTGATCAGGACAGGTTATATGTCTACAGTTGATCAGGACAGGTTATATGTCTACAGTTGATCAGAACAGAATATGTCTACAGTTGATCAGAACAGAACATGTCTACAGTTGATCAGAACAGAACATGTCTACAGTTGATCAGAACAGGTAATATGTCTACAGTTGATCAGAACAGAACATGTCTACAGTTGATCAGAACAGGTTATATGTCTACAGTTGATCAGGACAGGTTATATGTCTACAGTTGATCAGGACAGGTTATATGTCTACAGTTGATCAGAACAGGTTATATGTCTACAGTTGATCAGTTCAGGTTATATGTCTACAGTTGATCAGAACAGGTCATATGTCTACAGTTGATCAGAACAGGTTATATGTCTACAGTTGATCAGGACAGGTTATATGTCTACAGTTGATCAGGACAGAACATGTCTACAGTTGATCAGGACAGAACATGTCTACAGTTGATCAGAACAGAACATGTCTACAGTTGATCAGGACAGGTTATATGTCTACAGTTGATCAGAACAGGTTATATGTCTACAGTTGATCAGAACAGGTTATATGTCTACAGTTGATCAGAACAGGTCATATGTCTACAGTTGATCAGAACAGGTTATATGTCTACAGTTGATCAGAACAGAACATGTCTACAGTTGATCAGTCTACAGTTGACAGGTTATATGTCTACAGTTGATCAGAACAGGTTGATCATGTCTACAGTTGATCAGAACAGGTTATATGTCTATGTCTAGTTGATGATCAGAACAGGTTATATGTCTACAGTTGATCAGAACAGGTTATATGTCTACAGTTGATCAGGACAGGTTATATGTCTACAGTTGATCAGGACAGGTTATATGTCTACAGTTGATCAGAACAGGTTATATGTCTACAATTGATTAGAACAGGTTATATGTCTACAGTTGATCAGAACAGGTAATATGTCTACAGTTGATCAGAACAGAACATGTCTACAGTTGATCAGAACAGGTGATATGTCTACAGTTGATCAGGACAGGTTATATGTCTACAGTTGATCAGGACAGGTTATATGTCTACAGTTGATCAGGACAGGTTATATGTCTACAGTTGATCAGGACAGGTTATATGTCTACAGTTGATCAGAACAGGTTATATGTCTACAGTTGATCAGAACAGAACATGTCTACAGTTGATCAGGACAGGTTATATGTCTACAGTTGATCAGAACAGGTTATATGTCTACAGTTGATCAGAACAGAACATGTCTACAGTTGATCAGAACAGGTTATATGTCTACAGTTGATCAGAACAGGTTATATGTCTACAGTTGATCAGAACAGGTTATATGTCTACAGTTGATCAGAACAGAACATGTCTACAGTTGATCAGGACAGGTTATATGTCTACAGTTGATCAGAACAGGTTATATGTCTACAGTTGATCAGTTGTCTATTGATCAGAACAGGTTATATGTCTACAGTTGATCAGGACAGGTTATATGTCTACAGTTGATCAGGACAGGTTATATGTCTACAGTTGATCAGAACAGGTTATATGTCTACAGTTGATCAGAACAGGTTATATGTCTACAGTTGATCAGAACAGTTGATCAGAACACATGTCTACAGTTGATCAGAACAGGTTATATGTCTACAGTTGATCAGAACAGGTTATATGTCTACAGTTGATCAGAACAGGTTATGTCTACAGTTGATCTAACAGGTTATATGTCTACAGTTGATCAGAACAGGTTATATGTCTACAGTTGATCAGAACAGAACATGTCTACAGTTGATCAGGACAGGTTATATGTCTACAGTTGATCAGAACAGGTTATATGTCTACAGTTGATCAGGACAGGTTATATGTCTACAGTTGATCAGGACAGGTTATATGTCTACAGTTGATCAGAACAGAACATGTCTACAGTTGATCAGAACAGGTTATATGTCTACAGTTGATCAGGACAGGTTATATGTCTACAGTTGATCAGAACAGGTTATATGTCTACAGTTGATCAGAACAGAACATGTCTACAGTTGATCAGAACAGGTTATATGTCTACAGTTGATCAGAACAGGTTATATGTCTACAGTTGATCAGGACAGGTTATATGTCTACAGTTGATCAGAACAGAATATGTCTACAGTTGATCAGAACAGGTTATATGTCTACAGTTGATCAGAACAGGTTATATGTCTACAGTTGATCAGGTTATATGTTGATCAGACAGGTTATATGTCTAGTTGATCAGGACAGGTTATATGTCTACAGTTGATCAGAACAGGTTATATGTCTACAGTTGATCAGAACAGAATATGTCTACAGTTGATCAGAACAGAACATATGTCTACAGTTGATCAGAACAGAAGGTCTACAGTTGATCAGACAGTTATATGTCTACAGTTGATCAGAACAGAACATGTCTACAGTTGATCAGAACAGGTTATATGTCTACAGTTGATCAGAACAGGTTATATGTCTACAGTTGATCAGAACAGGTTATATGTCTACAGTTGATCAGAACAGGTTATATGTCTACAGTTGATCAGAACAGAACATGATCAGACAGTTATCAGTTGATCAGAACAGAACATGTCTACAGTTGATCAGAACAGAACATGTCTACAGTTGATCAGAACAGGTTATATGTCTACAGTTGATCAGGACAGGTTATATGTCTACAGTTGATCAGAACAGGTTATATGTCTACAGTTGATCAGAACAGGTTATATGTCTACAGTTGATCAGGACAGGTTATATGTCTACAGTTGATCAGGACAGGTTATATGTCTACAGTTGATCAGGACAGGTTATATGTCTACAGTTGATCAGAACAGGTTATATGTCTACAGTTGATCAGGACAGGTTATATGTCTACAGTTGATCAGGACAGGTTATATGTCTACAGTTGATCAGAACAGGTTATATGTCTACAGTTGATCAGAACAGGTTATATGTCTACAGTTGATCAGAACAGGTTATATGTCTACAGTTGATCAGAACAGGTAATATGTCTACAGTTGATCAGAACAGAATATGTCTACAGTTGATCAGAAGAACAGGTTATATGTCTACAGTTGATCAGGACAGGTTATATGTCTACAGTTGATCAGGACAGGTTATATGTCTACAGTTGATCAGGACAGGTTATATGTCTACAGTTGATCAGGACAGGTTATATGTCTACAGTTGATCAGGACAGGTTATATGTCTACAGTTGATCAGAACAGGTTATATGTCTACAGTTGATCAGAACAGGTTATATGTCTACAGTTGATCAGAACAGGTTATATGTCTACAGTTGATCAGAACAGGTTATATGTCTACAGTTGATCAGAACAGAACATGTCTACAGTTGATCAGAACAGAACATGTCTACAGTTGATCAGAACAGGTTATATGTCTACAGTTGATCAGAACAGAATATGTCTACAGTTGATCAGAACAGGTTATATGTCTACAGTTGATCAGAACAGAACATGTCTACAGTTGATCAGAACAGGTTATATGTCTACAGTTGATCAGAACAGGTTATATGTCTACAGTTGATCAGAACAGGTTATATGTCTACAGTTGATCAGAACAGAACATGTCTACAGTTGATCAGAACAGGTTATATGTCTACAGTTGATCAGAACAGACAGGTTATATGTCTATATGTCTACAGTTGATCAGGACAGGTTATATGTCTACAGTTGATCAGGACAGGTTATATGTCTACAGTTGATCAGTTCTACAGATCAGGACAGGTTATATGTCTACAGTTGATCAGAACAGGTTATATGTCTACAGTTGATCAGAACAGGTTATATGTCTACAGTTGATCAGAACAGAATATGTCTACAGTTGATCAGAACAGGTTATATGTCTACAGTTGATCAGAACAGGTTATATGTCTACAGTTGATCAGAACAGAACATGTCTACAGTTGATCAGAACAGGTTATATGTCTACAGTTGATCAGGACAGGTTATATGTCTACAGTTGATCAGGACAGGTTATATGTCTACAGTTGATCAGAACAGGTTATATGTCTACAGTTGATCAGGACAGGTTATATGTCTACAGTTGATCAGGACAGGTTATATGTCTACAGTTGATCAGAACATGTCTAAAGTTGATCAGTCTCTACAGTTGATCAGAACAGGTTATATGTCTACAGTTGATCAGGACAGAACATGTCTACAGTTGATCAGAACAGAACATGTCTACAGTTGATCAGAACAGGTTATATGTCTACAGTTGATCAGAACAGGTTATATGTCTACAGTTGATCAGAACAGGTTATATGTCTACAGTTGATCAGAACAGGTTATATGTCTACAGTTGATCAGAACAGGTTATATGTCTACAGTTGATCAGAACAGGTTATATGTCTACAGTTGATCAGAACAGATCAGAACATGTCTACAGTTGATCAGAACAGAACATTATATGTCTACAGTTGATCAGGACAGGTTATATGTCTACAGTCTACAGTTGATCAGGACAGGTTATATGTCTACAGTTGATCAGGACAGGTTATATGTCTACAGTTGATCAGAACAGGTTATATGTCTACAGTTGATCAGAACAGAACATGTCTACAGTTGATCAGAACAGGTGATATGTCTACAGTTGATCAGGACAGGTTATATGTCTACAGTTGATCAGAACAGAATGTCTACAGTTGATCAGAACAGGTTATATGTCTACAGTTGATCAGAACAGAACATGTCTACAGTTGATCAGAACAGGTTATATGTCTACAGTTGATCAGGACAGGTTATATGTCTACAGTTGATCAGAACAGGTTATATGTCTACAGTTGATCAGAACAGGTTATATGTCTACAGTTGATCAGGACAGGTTATATGTCTACAGTTGATCAGGACAGGTTATATGTCTACAGTTGATCAGTTCAGGTTATATGTCTACAGTTGATCAGAACATGTCTAAAGTTGATCAGGACAGGTTATATGTCTACAGTTGATCAGGACAGGTTATATGTCTACAGTTGATCAGAACAGAACATGTCTACAGTTGATCAGGACAGGTTATATGTCTACAGTTGATCAGGACAGGTTATATGTCTACAGTTGATCAGAACAGGTTATATGTCTACAGTTGATCAGGAACAGGTTATATGTCTACAGTTGATCAGAACAGGTTATATGTCTACAGTTGATCAGAACAGGTTCTATATGTCTACAGTTGATCAGAACAGGTTATATGTCTACAGTTGATCAGAACAGTTGTTATATGTCTACAGTTGATCAGGACAGGTTATATGTCTACAGTTGATCAGGACAGGTTATATGTCTACAGTTGATCAGGACAGGTTATATGTCTACAGTTGATCAGGACAGGTTATATGTCTACAGTTGATCAGGACAGGTTATATGTCTACAGTTGATCAGAACAGGTTATATGTCTACAGTTGATCAGAACAGAACATGTCTACAGTTGATCAGGACAGGTTATATGTCTACAGTTGATCAGAACAGGTTAGGTTATATGTCTACAGTTGATCAGAACAGAACATGTCTACAGTTGATCAGGACAGGTTATATGTCTACAGTTGATCAGAACAGGTTATATGTCTACAGTTGATCAGGACAGGTTATATGTCTACAGTTGATCAGGACAGGTTATATGTCTACAGTTGATCACAGTTGTCTACAGTTGATCAGAACAGAACATGTCTACAGTTGATCAGAACAGGTTATATGTCTACAGTTGATCAGAACAGGTTATATGTCTACAGTTGATCAGAACAGAATATGTCTACAGTTGATCAGAACAGGTTATATGTCTACAGTTGATCAGAACAGAACAGGTTATATGTCTACAGTTGATCAGAACAGAACATGTCTACAGTTGATCAGACAGGTTATATGTCTACAGTTGATCAGGACAGGTTATATGTCTACAGTTGATCAGAACAGGTTATATGTCTACAGTTGATCAGAACAGGTTATATGTCTACAGTTGATCAGAACAGAATATGTCTACAGTTGATCAGGACAGGTTATATGTCTACAGTTGATCAGAACAGAATATGTCTACAGTTGATCAGAACAGGTTATATGTCTACAGTTGATCAGAACATGTCTACAGTTGATCAGAACAGGTTATATGTCTACAGTTGATCAGGACAGAATATGTCTACAGTTGATCAGAACAGGTTATATGTCTACAGTTGATCAGAACAGAACATGTCTACAGTTGATCAGAACAGGTTATATGATCAGAAGGTTATATGTCTACAGTTGATCAGAACAGGTTATATGTCTACAGTTGATCAGAACAGGTTATATGTCTACAGTTGATCAGGACAGAATATGTCTACAGTTGATCAGTGTCTACAGTTGATCAGTTGATCAGAACAGGTTATATGTCTACAGTTGATCAGAACAGGTTATATGTCTACAGTTGATCAGAACAGGTTATATGTCTACATGTCAGAACAGAACATACAGTTGATCAGAACAGGTTATATGTCTACAGTTGATCAGAACAGAACATGTCTACAGTTGATCAGGACAGGTTATATGTCTACAGTTGATCAGGACAGGTTATATCAGTTGACAGGTTATATGTCTACAGTTGATCAGAACAGGTTATATGTCTACAGTTGATCAGAACAGGTTATATGTCTACAGTTGATCAGAACAGGTAATGTCTACATGTCTACAGTTGATCAGAACAGGTTATATGTCTACAGTTGATCAGAACAGGTTATATGTCTACAGTTGATCAGGACAGGTTATATGTCTACAGTTGATCAGAACAGGTTATATGTCTACAGTTGATCAGGACAGGTTATATGTCTACAGTTGATCAGGACAGGTTATATGTCTACAGTTGATCAGAACAGGTTATATGTCTACAGTTGATCAGAACAGAACATGTCTACAGTTGATCAGAACAGGTTATATGTCTACAGTTGATCAGGACAGGTTATATGTCTACAGTTGATCAGAACAGAACATGTCTACAGTTGATCAGGACAGGTTATATGTCTACAGTTGATCAGGACAGGTTATATGTCTACAGTTGATCAGGACAGGTTATATGTCTACAGTTGATCAGGACAGGTTATATGTCACAGTTGATCAGGAATATGTCTACAGTTGATCAGAACAGAACATGTCTACAGTTGATCAGAACAGGTTATATGTCTACAGTTGATCAGAACAGGTTATATGTCTACAGTTGATCAGAACAGAACATGTCTACAGTTGATCAGAACAGGTTATATGTCAGTTGATCAGAACAGGTTATATGTCTACTGTTGATCAGGACAGGTTATATGTCTACAGTTGACCAGAACAGGTTATATGTCTACAGTTGATCAGGACAGGTTATATGTCTACAGTTGATCAGGACAGGTTATATGTCTACAGTTGATCAGGACAGGTTATAAGTCTACAGTTGATCAGGTTATATGTCTACAGGTTATATGTCTACAGTTGATCAGAACAGGTTATATGTCTACAGTTGATCAGAACAGAACATGTCTACAGTTGATCAGGACAGGTTATATGTCTACAGTTGATCAGAACAGGTTATATGTCTACAGTTGATCAGGACAGAACATGTCTACAGTTGATCAGAACAGAATATGTCTACAGTTGATCAGAACAGGTTATATGTCTACAGTTGATCAGAACAGGTTATATGTCTACAGTTGATCAGAACAGAACATGTCTACAGTTGATCAGTTGACAGAAGGTTATATGTCTACAGTTGATCAGAACAGGTTATATGTCTACAGTTGATCAGGACAGGTTATATGTCTACAGTTGATCAGAACAGGTTATATGTCTACAGTTGATCAGAACAGGTTATATGTCTACAGTTGATCAGAACAGGTTATATGTCTACAGTTGATCAGAACAGAATATGTCTACAGTTGATCAGAACAGAACATGTCTACAGTTGATCAGAACAGGTTATATGTCTACAGTTGATCAGAACAGGTTATATGTCTATTGATCAGTGTCTACAGTTGATCAGGACAGGTTATATGTCTACAGTTGATCAGGACAGGTTATATGTCTACAGTTGATCAGAACAGGTTATATGTCTACAGTTGATCAGAACAGGTAATATGTCTACAGTTGATCAGAACAGAACATGTCTACAGTTGATCAGGACAGAACATGTCTACGGTTGACCAGAACAGAACATGTCTACAGTTGATCAGAACAGGTTATATGTCTACAGTTGATCAGAACATTTTATATGTCTACAGTTGATCAGGACAGAACATGTCTACAGTTGATCAGGGCAGGTTATATGTCTACAGTTGATCAGAACAGAACATGTCTACAGTTGATCAGGAAAGGTTATATGTCTACAGTTGTTCAGGACAGGTTATATGTCTACAGTTGATCAGAACAGGTTATATGTCTACAATTGATTAGAACAGGTTATATGTCTACAGTTGATCAGAACAGGTAATATGTCTACAGTTGATCAGAACAGAACATGTCTACAGTTGATCAGAACAGGTTATATGTCTACAGTTGATCAGGACAGGTTATATGTCTACAGTTGATCAGGACAGGTTATATGTCTACAGTTGATCAGGACAGGTTATATGTCTACAGTTGATCAGGACAGGTTATATGTCTACAGTTGATCAGAACAGGTTATATGTCTACAGTTGATCAGAACAGAACATGTCTACAGTTGATCAGGACAGGTTATATGTCTACAGTTGATCAGGACAGGTTATATGTCTACAGTTGATCAGAACAGGTTATATGTCTACAGTTGATCAGAACAGAATATGTCTACAGTTGATCAGAACAGAACATGTCTACAGTTGATCAGAACAGGTTATATGTCTACAGTTGATCAGAACAGGTCATATGTCTACAGTTGATCAGAACAGGTTATATGTCTACAGTTGATCAGGACAGAAAATGTCTACAGTTGATCAGAACAGGTTATATGTCTACAGTTGATCAGAACAGGTTATATGTCTACAGTTGATCAGAACAGGTTATATGTCTACAGTTGATCAGAACAGGTTATATGTCTACAGTTGATCAGAACAGGTTATATGTCTACAGTTGATCAGAACAGAACATGTCTACAGTTGATCAGGACAGGTTATATGTCTACAGTTGATCAGAACAGGTTATATGTCTACAGTTGATCAGGAACATGTCTACAGTTGATCAGAACAGGTTATATGTCTACAGTTGATCAGAACAGGTTATATGTCTACAGTTGATCAGGACAGGTTATATGTCTACAGTTGATCAGGACAGGTTATATGTCTACAGTTGATCAGGACAGGTTATATGTCTACAGTTGATCAGGACAGGTTATATGTCTACAGTTGATCAGGACAGGTTATATGTCTACAGTTGATCAGAACAGGTTATATGTCTACAATTGATCAGAACAGGTTATATGTCTACAGTTGATCAGAACAGGTAATATGTCTACAGTTGATCAGAACAGAACATGTCTACAGTTGATCAGAACAGGTTATATGTCTACAGTTGATCAGGACAGGTTATATGTCTACAGTTGATCAGGACAGGTTATATGTCTACAGTTGATCAGGACAGGTTATATGTCTACAGTTGATCAGAACAGGTTATATGTCTACAGTTGATCAGAACAGAACATGTCTACAGTTGATCAGAACAGAATATGTCTACAGTTGATCAGAACAGGTTATATGTCTACAGTTGATCAGAACAGAACATGTCTACAGTTGATCAGAACAGGTTATATGTCTACAGTTGATCAGGACAGGTTATATGTCTACAGTTGATCAGGACAGGTTATATGTCTACAGTTGATCAGAACAGGTTATATGTCTACAGTTGATCAGGACAGAACATGTCTACAGTTGATCAGGACAGAACATTATATGTCTACAGTTGATCAGGACAGGTTATATGTCTACAGTTGATCAGGACAGGTTATATGTCTACAATTGATCAGAACAGGTTATATGTCTACAGTTGATCAGAACAGGTAATATGTCTACAGTTGATCAGAACAGAACATATCTACAGTTGATCAGAACAGGTGATATGTCTACAGTTGATCAGGACAGGTTATATGTCTAGGATCAGGTTATATGTCTACTGTCCAAGATGATCAGCAGTTCAGACATCTTTTGCCAGTTGACAGGTACTTGTCGTGATCAGTGTATATATATATATTCTACAACTTGATTATATGTCTACATACAGAACATTTTTATTTTCCATCAACTCATCTTCAATACACTCTCCTGCAACCTGCCTCACAGTTGATATGTAGAAATACATCTGCAATCAAATCTGCAATCAGGTCCAAGAAGCTACAGTTGATCAGCCAGGAGCTAGCCAGAAGCTAATCAGAAGCTAGTTATATGTCTACTGGCAACTCGTTCGTTTTGTGGTCATTAGCTATCCTTTAACTCAAAATCTATCGCCAGTTTTGTATGTCTACAGTTGATCAGAACATACCGGAAGAACATTTGTCTACATGTCCCTGGATTTCAACTGTTGATGGCTGCTATCCGTGTGTCTATCTGTTTGATCGATTCAGCAAACATCAATTACTCAGGGAGCTAGTCTCAGTTGTCAAACACTCCTGATCAGAATCAGGTTCATATGTTTTACTACAGTTGATCAGAACTGGAGCCGACATGTTATCTACAAGTTGATCAGAAATGCCCAGGTGCTATTATGTCTTACAGTCTCAGAATAGACAATCGGACAATTTATTTATTTTTATTATTAACATGTTTCTTCTTGATAACTATATCTATTGTTTTTATTTTTTTGTTGTTGTGTGATTTGTCTCTACAACACGGAACTCCACTGATCAGAACAGAGTTATAACAGACCTCCATCCTATGCTAGCTTGATCATGTCCTGACAGCTGTTATATGTCTGACCCCCAAACCAACCTCTCCACTCCCTGGACCCTTTTGATCACTCGACTAAGGATGCCTCTCCTTAATGTCAATATGTCTTGTCCATTGCTGTTCTGGTTAGTGTTTATTGGCTTATTTCACTTGAGCCTCTAGTCCTGCAGGTACCTTATCCAACTTATTAGTTCCACCACCCATCACATGCAATGACATCTCCTGGTTTCAATGATGTTTCTAGAACAGGTCTATATGTCTACAGTTTATCAGAACACATCCTATACCTTTGTCTACATTATACCTTGATGCATTTTATCAGAAACCTCCTTTTACTCTCTGTTCCAGACGTTCTAGACGACCAATTCTTATTGCTTTTAGAACAGGTTATATTCTTCTCCTCCTATGTTCCTCAGGCGATGTAGAGAATCCAGGTCCTGCAGTGCCTAGCTCCACTCCTATTCCCCAGGCGCTCTCTTTGATGACTTCAGAACCGTAATAGCCTTGGTTTCATGCATGTTAACATTAGAACTCCCTAAGTTTGTTCTTTTCACTGTTTAGCACACTCAGAACAGGATGTTCTATGTCTGACAGTTGATCAGAAATTTTAATTCAAACTACAACATTTTCAGACAAGATAGAACTGCTAAAGGGGGCGGTGTTGCAATCTACTGCAAAGATAGCCTGCAGAGTTCTGTCTACTATCCAGTTGTACCAGAACAGAACTGTCTACAAAAATCCATCAGAACAAGTTATATGTCTACAGTTGATCAGCTGTGCAGAACATATGTGAACTGATTATCTAGTTGATCAGGAGGTTACCTATGTCTAACAGTTGAATCTAAACTTGATGTCAATCTCATCAAGAACCTACCAGGTACCCCCAAAGCCTTAAACACGATCACCCATAGATATCATCCTAACCAACAGCTGTCTTCAACCAAGATCTCAGGATCACTGCCTATGTCTATCAGTTGATCAGGACAAACGACCTCCACTATATGTCTACAGTTGATCAGGACAGGTTATATGTCTACAGTTGTCCTGGATATTGATCTCATCCCGAAGAGGTTATATTTTTTAAAGTTGAACAATGTTAAATATGTCTATTCAAGAAAATTGATCAGGAACAGGTTATATGTCTCCAGTTGATCAGAACAGGTTAAACATCCTATGTTGACTGCATAGTCCAACAGCCCCGTGATATGCAGCTGTTCAGGATCAGGACAATATGTCTAGAAACCGTTATACACAGGCAGTTAGAAAAGCCAAGGCTAGCTTTTTCAAGCAGAAATTTGCTTCCTGCAACACTAACTCTAAAAAGTTCTGGGACACTGTAGAAGTCCATATGAACACCTACCCAGCTGCCCACTGCACTGATCAGATAGGTCACTACAGTTGATCAGAACAGGTTATATGTCTACAGTTCCTATCAGGACAGCACTGCACCCCCAACAGCAACTATTCCCCATTTCTCCTGTCTCCCAAATCTACAGTTGATTCAGAAAGAGAAAAATCTGATATGTCTACAAATCAGCCGGGCTAGACAATCTGGTTATCTTTCTAAAATTATCTGCCGAAATTGTTGCCACCCCTATTACTAACCTGTCTCTTGATCGTGATCTGAGATTCAGATTGGAAAGCAGCTGCAGAACACTCTTTGACCCAAACTGCTTATATGTCTACTATCCTACCATGCCTTGTCTAGTTGATCAGAAAGTCAACAAACAGATTACCGACAGAACTCATATTCTCTGCAGTTGATCAGAGCAGGTCATATTGTGCACCTCAGCCATCAAGGTCCTAAACGATATCTTACAGTTGATCAGAAACATTACTGTCAGCAGTATGATCTGGCCAGGTTACTGATCAGACCACATCCTCATCAGGTTATATGTCAAATGATTGCCTCAGTTGATTCACAGAACAGGTTATATGTCTAATCAGGGTTGATGTCCGGACCTCTGGTTCTCTATGTCTACAGGGTTGATCAGAATACATCAGGTTATATGTCTAGTCTCTTGATCAGGACAGACGTTATATTCTGTATACTTGAGGACACTGTGTTAACAACTCCAGGCAAGCTTCAGCCATACAGACTCTCCTTCCGTGGCCTCCAATTGCTCTTAAATACAAGTAAAACTAAATGCATGCTCTTCAACAGGTTATATGTCTACAACATCACTGATCACAGTTGACAACTACAGGTTATATGTCTGGTTAGACTGTAAACTCTCCTTCCAGACCCATTGAATCAGAAATCTAGAATTGGCTTCCTATTTCGCAACAAAGCATCCTTCACTCATGCTACAGTTGATCAGACAGGTTATATGTCATCAAAATAGCCTCAGTTGATCAGTGCTATCCGTTTTGTCACCAGGCCCCATATACTACCCTACAGTTTGATCAGAACAGTTGTTATATGTCATACTAACTGGCTCCATGTCATCTACAAGACCCTGCTAGGTAATATGTCTACAGTTGACCTGTAGCAGGTATATCAGTCACCCCCAAAAGTTATTTCTTTGGCCGCCTGTTCTACTGCCAGTTGATCAAAAATCTCTTAAATTGGAAACACTTATCTCCCTCATGTTTAAGCACCAACTGTCAGTTGTTACAGATTACAGCATCTGTACATCAGCCCACCTATAATTCTAGCCCAAACAACTACCTGTATTTAATTTATTTATTTATTTTGCAGCACCCCATTATATTTATTTCTACACATTCTTCCATTGAATAGAATTCAGTGTTTTACTTGCTATATTGTTGATTTACTTTGCCACAGTGGCCTTTTTATCCCTTCTCACCTAATTTGCTCACAGCAGTTGATCAGATAGACTTTTTTTTTTTTTTTTTTTTTTGATCAGAACAGGTTAACATTCTTTGATCACTGTATTATTGACTGTAGGTTTGTTTTACTCCATGTGTAACTCTGTGTCAGTTGATCAGAACAGCATGTCTACAGTTGATCAGGACAGGTTATATGTCTACAGTTGTCAGAACAGAGATTGTTCTCAGTTGATTACCTGGTTAAATAAAGGTGAAATAAATAAATAAAAAAAATAAATATGTCTACAGTTGATCAGGACAGGTTATATGTCTACAGTTGATCAGGACAGGTTATATGTCTACAGTTGATCAGGACAGGTTATATGTGTACAGTTGATCAGGACAGGTTATATGTCTACAGTTGATCAGAACAGGTTATATGTCTACAGTTGATCTACAGTTGATCAGAACAGAACATGTCTACAGTTGATCAGGACAGGTTATATGTCTACAGTTGATCAGAACAGGTTATATGTCTACAGTTGATCAGGACAGAACATGTCTACAGTTGATCAGAACAGAACATGTCTACAGTTGATCAGAACAGGTTATATGTCTACAGTTGATCAGAACAGAACATGTCTACAGTTGATCAGAACAGGTTATATGTCTACAGTTGATCAGAACAGGTTATATGTCTACAGTTGATCAGGACAGAACATGTCTACAGTTGATCAGAACAGAACATGTCTACAGTTGATCAGGACAGGTTATATGTCTACAGTTGATCAGGACAGGTTATATGTCTACAGTTGATCAGAACAGGTTATATGTCTACAGTTGATCAGAACAGGTAATATGTCTACAGTTGATCAGAACAGAACATGTCTACAGTTGATCAGAACAGGTGATATGTCTACAGTTGATCAGGACAGGTTATATGTCTACAGTTGATCAGAACAGAACATGTCTACAGTTGATCAGAACAGGTTATATGTCTACAGTTGATCAGGACAGGTTATATGTCTACAGTTGATCAGAACAGGTTATATGTCTACAGTTGATCAGGACAGGTTATATGTCTACAGTTGATCAGGACAGGTTATATGTCTACAGTTGATCAGAACAGGTTATATGTCTACAGTTGATCAGAACAGAACATGTCTACAGTTGATCAGAACAGGTTATATGTCTACAGTTGATCAGAACAGAACATGTCTACAGTTGATCAGAACAGGTTATATGTCTACAGTTGATCAGGACAGGTTATATGTCTACAGTTGATCAGGACAGGTTATATGTCTACAGTTGATCAGGACAGGTTATATGTCTACAGTTGATCAGAACAGGTTATATGTCTACAGTTGATCAGGACAGGTTATATGTCTACAGTTGATCAGAACAGAACATGTCTACAGTTGATCAGAACAGGTTATATGTCTACAGTTGATCAGGACAGGTTATATGTCTACAGTTGATCAGAACAGAACATGTCTACAGTTGATCAGGACAGGTTATATGTCTACAGTTGATCAGAACAGGTTATATGTCTACAGTTGATCAGGACAGGTTATATGTCTACAGTTGATCAGAACAGGTTATATGTCTACAGTTGATCAGAACAGGTAATATGTCTACAGTTGATCAGAACAGAACATGTCTACAGTTGATCAGAACAGGTTATATGTCTACAGTTGATCAGGACAGGTTATATGTCTACAGTTGATCAGGACAGGTTATATGTCTACAGTTGATCAGGACAGGTTATATGTCTACAGTTGATCAGGACAGGTTATATGTCTACAGTTGATCAGGACAGGTTATATGTCTACAGTTGATCAGGACAGGTTATATGTCTACAGTTGATCAGAACAGGTTATATGTCTACAGTTGATCAGAACAGGTTATATGTCTACAGTTGATCAGAACAGGTTATATGTCTACAGTTGATCAGAACAGGTTATATGTCTACAGTTGATCAGAACATGTCTAAAGTTGATCAGGACAGGTTATATGTCTACAGTTGATCAGAACAGGTTATATGTCTACAGTTGATCAGAACAGAACATGTCTACAGTTGATCAGAACAGGTTATATGTCTACAGTTGATCAGAACAGAACATGTCTACAGTTGATCAGGACAGGTTATATGTCTACAGTTGATCAGAACAGGTTATATGTCTACAGTTGATCAGGACAGAACATGTCTACAGTTGATCAGAACAGAACATGTCTACAGTTGATCAGAACAGGTTATATGTCTACAGTTGATCAGGACAGGTTATATGTCTACAGTTGATCAGAACAGGTTATATGTCTACAGTTGATCAGAACAGGTTATATGTCTACAGTTGATCAGAACAGAACATGTCTACAGTTGATCAGAACAGGTTATATGTCTACAGTTGATCAGGACAGGTTATATGTCTACAGTTGATCAGAACAGAACATGTCTACAGTTGATCAGAACAGGTTATATGTCTACAGTTGATCAGGACAGGTTATATGTCTACAGTTGATAAGAACAGAACATGTCTACAGTTGATCAGGACAGGTTATATGTCTACAGTTGAATAGAACAGGTTATATGTCTACTGTTGATCAGGACAGGTTATATGTCTACAGTTGATCAGGACAGGTTATATGTCTACAGTTGATCAGAACAGAATATGTCTACAGTTGATCAGAACAGAACATGTCTACAGTTGATCAGAACAGAACATGTCTACAGTTGATCAGAACAGGTTATATGTCTACAGTTGATCAGAACAGGTTATATGTCTACAGTTGATCAGAACAGGTTATATGTCTACAGTTGATCAGGACAGGTTATATGTCTACAGTTGATCAGGACAGGTTATATGTCTACAGTTGATCAGGACAGGTTATATGTCTACAGTTGATCAGGACAGGTTATATGTCTACAGTTGATCAGAACAGGTTATATGTCTACAGTTGATCAGAACAGGTTATATGTCTACAGTTGATCAGAACAGAACATGTCTACAGTTGATCAGAACAGGTTATATGTCTACAGTTGATCAGGACAGGTTATATGTCTACAGTTGATCAGAACAGAACATGTCTACAGTTGATCAGGACAGGTTATATGTCTACAGTTGATCAGAACAGGTTATATGTCTACAGTTGATCAGGACAGGTTATATGTCTACAGTTGATCAGGACAGGTTATATGTCTACAGTTGATCAGAACAGGTTATATGTCTACAGTTGATCAGAACAGAACATGTCTACAGTTGATCAGGACAGGTTATATGTCTACAGTTGATCAGAACAGGTTATATGTCTACAGTTGATCAGGACAGGTTATATGTCTACAGTTGATCAGGACAGGTTATATGTCTACAGTTGATCAGGACAGGTTATATGTCTACAGTTGATCAGGACAGGTTATATGTCTACAGTTGATCAGGACAGGTTATATGTCTACAGTTGATCAGAACAGGTTATATGTCTACAGTTGATCAGAACATGTCTACAGTTGATCAGGACAGGTTATATGTCTACAGTTGATCAGAACAGGTTATATGTCTACAGTTGATCAGGACAGAACATGTCTACAGTTGATCAGAACAGAACATGTCTACAGTTGATCAGAACAGGTTATATGTCTACAGTTGATCAGAACAGAACATGTCTACAGTTGATCAGAACAGGTTATATGTCTACAGTTGATCAGAACAGAACATGTCTACAGTTGATCAGGACAGGTTATATGTCTACAGTTGATCAGAACAGGTTATATGTCTACAGTTGATCAGGACAGGTTATATGTCTACAGTTGATCAGAACAGAACATGTCTACAGTTGATCAGAACAGGTTATATGTCTACAGTTGATCAGAACAGGTTATATGTCTACAGTTGATCAGAACAGGTTATATGTCTACAGTTGATCAGAACAGGTTATATGTCTACAGTTGATCAGAACAGGTTATATGTCTACAGTTGATCAGGACAGGTTATATGTCTACAGTTGATCAGAACAGAACATGTCTACAGTTGATCAGAACAGGTTATATGTCTACAGTTGATCAGGACAGGTTATATGTCTACAGTTGATCAGAACAGAACATGTCTGACAGTTGATCAGGACAGGTTATATGTCTACAGTTGATCAGAACAGGTTATATGTCTACAGTTGATCAGGAACAGGTTATATGTCTACAGTTGATCAGAACAGGTTATATGTCTACAGTTGATCAGAACAGAATATGTCTACAGTTGATCAGAACAGATGTCTACAGTTGATCAGAACAGGTTATATGTCTACAGTTGATCAGAACAGGTTATATGTCTACAGTTGATCAGGACAGGTTATATGTCTACAGTTGATCAGAACAGGTTATATGTCTACAGTTGATCAGAACAGGTTATATGTCTACAGTTGATCAGAACAGAACATGTCTACAGTTGATCAGAACAGGTTATATGTCTACAGTTGATCAGAACATTTTATATGTCTACAGTTGATCAGGACAGAACATGTCTACAGTTGATCAGGACAGGTTATATGTCTACAGTTGATCAGAACAGAACATGTCTACAGTTGATCAGGACAGGTTATATGTCTACAGTTGATCAGGACAGGTTATATGTCTACAGTTGATCAGAACAGGTTATATGTCTACAATTGATCAGAACAGGTTATATGTCTACAGTTGATCAGAACAGGTAATATGTCTACAGTTGATCAGAACAGAACATGTCTACAGTTGATCAGAACAGGTGATATGTCTACAGTTGATCAGGACAGGTTATATGTCTACAGTTGATCAGGACAGGTTATATGTCTACAGTTGATCAGGACAGGTTATATGTCTACAGTTGATCAGGACAGGTTATATGTCTACAGTTGATCAGAACAGGTTATATGTCTACAGTTGATCAGAACAGGTTATATGTCTACAGTTGATCAGAACAGGTTATATGTCTACAGTTGATCAGAACAGGTTATATGTCTACAGTTGATCAGAACAGGTTATATGTCTACAGTTGATCAGGACAGAACATGTCTACAGTTGATCAGAACAGAACATGTCTACAGTTGATCAGAACAGGTTATATGTCTACAGTTGATCAGAACAGAACATGTCTACAGTTGATCAGAACAGGTTATATGTCTACAGTTGATCAGAACAGGTTATATGTCTACAGTTGATCAGGACAGGTTATATGTCTACAGTTGATCAGAACAGGTTATATGTCTACAGTTGATCAGAACAGGTTATATGTCTACAGTTGATCAGAACAGGTTATATGTCTACAGTTGATCAGAACAGGTTATATGTCTACAGTTGATCAGAACAGGTTATATGTCTACAGTTGATCAGAACAGGTTATATGTCTACAGTTGATCAGAACAGGTTATATGTCTACAGTTGATCAGAACAGGTTATATGTCTACAGTTGATCAGAACAGAACATGTCTACAGTTGATCAGAACAGGTTATATGTCTACAGTTGATCAGGACAGGTTATATGTCTACAGTTGATCAGAACAGGTTATATGTCTACAGTTGATCA
This sequence comes from Oncorhynchus nerka, assembly GCF_034236695.1. Taxonomy (NCBI): domain Eukaryota; kingdom Metazoa; phylum Chordata; class Actinopteri; order Salmoniformes; family Salmonidae; genus Oncorhynchus; species Oncorhynchus nerka. The sequence continues at coordinate 32,967,488 of NC_088421.1, forward strand.
GAACAGGTTATATGTCTACAGTTGATCAGGACAGGTTATATGTCTACAGTTGATCAGGACAGGTTATATGTCTACAGTTGATCAGAACAGGTTATATGTCTACAGTTGATCAGGACAGGTTATATGTCTACAGTTGATCAGAACAGAACATGTCTACAGTTGATCAGAACAGGTTATATGTCTACAGTTGATCAGAACAGAATATGTCTACAGTTGATCAGAACAGAACATGTCTACAGTTGATCAGAACAGGTTATATGTCTACAGTTGATCAGAACAGATATGTCTACAGTTGATCAGAACAGGTTATATGTCTACAGTTGATCAGAACAGAACATGTCTACAGTTGATCAGAACAGGTTATATGTCTACAGTTGATCAGAACAGAACATGTCTACAGTTGATCAGGACAGGTTATATGTCTACAGTTGATCAGGACAGGTTATATGTCTACAGTTGATCAGAACAGGTTATATGTCTACAGTTGATCAGAACAGGTAATATGTCTACAGTTGATCAGAACAGAACATGTCTACAGTTGATCAGAACAGGTGATATGTCTACAGTTGATCAGGACAGGTTATATGTCTACAGTTGATCAGGACAGGTTATATGTCTACAGTTGATCAGGACAGGTTATATGTCTACAGTTGATCAGGACAGGTTATATGTCTACAGTTGATCAGTTCAGGTTATATGTCTACAGTTGATCAGAACATGTCTAAAGTTGATCAGGACAGGTTATATGTCTACAGTTGATCAGTACAGGTTATATGTCTACAGTTGATCAGAACAGGTTATATGTCTACAGTTGATCAGAACAGGTTATATGTCTACAGTTGATCATGTCTACAGTTGATCAGAACAGGTTATATGTCTACAGTTGATCAGAACAGAATATGTCTACAGTTGATCAGAACAGGTTATATGTCTACAGTTGATCAGAACAGAATATGTCTACAGTTGATCAGAACAGGTTATATGTCTACAGTTGATCAGGACAGATATGTCTACAGTTGATCAGGACAGGTTATATGTCTACAGTTGATCAGTTATATGTCTACAGTTGATCAGGACAGGTTATATGTCTACAGTTGATCAGAACAGGTTATATGTCTACAGTTGATCAGAACAGAACATGTCTACAGTTGATCAGAACAGGTTATATGTCTACAGTTGATCAGGACAGGTTATATGTCTACAGTTGATCAGAACAGAACATGTCTACAGTTGATCAGGTTATATGTCTACAGTTGATCAGGACAGGTTATATGTCTACAGTTGATCAGAACAGAATATGTCTACAGTTGATCAGGACAGGTTATATGTCTACAGTTGATCAGAACAGGTTATATGTCTACAGTTGATCAGGACAGGTTATATGTCTACAGTTGATCAGGACAGGTTATATGTCTACAGTTGATCAGAACAGAATATGTCTACAGTTGATCAGAACAGAACATGTCTACAGTTGATCAGAACAGGTTATATGTCTACAGTTGATCAGAACAGAATATGTCTACAGTTGATCAGAACAGAACATGTCTACAGTTGATCAGAACAGGTTATATGTCTACAGTTGATCAGAACAGAACATGTCTACAGTTGATCAGGACAGGTTATATGTCTACAGTTGATCAGGACAGGTTATATGTCTACAGTTGAATAGAACAGGTTATATGTCTACAGTTGATCAGAACAGGTAATATGTCTACAGTTGATCAGAACAGAACAGGTATATGTCTACAGTTGATCAGAACAGAACATGTCTATATTGATCAGAACAGTTGATTGATCAGAACAGGTTATATGTCTACAGTTGATCAGAACATTTTATATGTCTACAGTTGATCAGGACAGAACATGTCTACAGTTGATCAGGACAGGTTATATGTCTACAGTTGATCAGAACAGAACATGTCTACAGTTGATCAGGACAGGTTATATGTCTACAGTTGATCAGGACAGGTTATATGTCTACAGTTGATCAGAACAGGTTATATGTCTACAGTTGATCAGAACAGGTTATATGTCTACAGTTGATCAGAACAGGTTATATGTCTACAGTTGATCAGAACAGAACATGTCTACAGTTGATCAGAACAGGTTATATGTCTACAGTTGATCAGGACAGGTTATATGTCTACAGTTGATCAGGACAGGTTATATGTCTACAGTTGATCAGAACAGGTTATATGTCTACAGTTGATCAGGACAGGTTATATGTCTACAGTTGATCAGACAGTTGTCTATTGATCAGAACAGAATATGTCTACAGTTGATCAGGACAGGTTATATGTCTACAGTTGATCAGAACAGGTTATATGTCTACAGTTGATCAGAACAGAACATGTCTACAGTTGATCAGAACAGGTTATATGTCTACAGTTGATCAGAACAGGTTATATGTCTACAGTTGATCAGAACAGGTTATATGTCTACAGTTGATCAGGACAGGTTATATGTCTACAGTTGATCAGAACAGGTTATATGTCTACAGTTGATCAGTGTCTATTGACAGGACAGGTTATATGTCTACAGTTGATCAGGACAGGTTATATGTCTACAATTGATCAGAACAGGTTATATGTCTACAGTTGATCAGAACAGGTAATATGTCTACAGTTGATCAGAACAGAACATGTCTACAGTTGATCAGAACAGGTGATATGTCTACAGTTGATCAGGACAGGTTATATGTCTACAGTTGATCAGACAGGTTATATGTCTACAGTTGATCAGGAACAGGTTATATGTCTACAGTTGATCAGGACAGGTTATATGTCTACAGTTGATCAGAACAGGTTATATGTCTACAGTTGATCAGAACAGGTTATATGTCTACAGTTGATCAGTGTCTACAGTTGATCAGAACAGGTTATATGTCTACAGTTGATCAGAACAGGTTATATGTCTACAGTTGATCAGGACAGAACATGTCTACAGTTGATCAGAACAGAATATGTCTACAGTTGATCAGAACAGGTTATATGTCTACAGTTGATCAGAACAGAACATGTCTACAGTTGATCAGAACAGGTTATATGTCTACAGTTGATCAGAACAGAACATGTCTACAGTTGATCAGGACAGGTTATATGTCTACAGTTGATCAGGACAGGTTATATGTCTACAGTTGATCAGAACAGGTTATATGTCTACAGTTGATCAGAACAGGTTATATGTCTACAGTTGATCAGGACAGGTTATATGTCTACAGTTGATCAGGACAGGTTATATGTCTACAGTTGATCAGGACAGGTTATATGTCTACAGTTGATCAGGACAGGTTATATGTCTACAGTTGATCAGAACAGAACATGTCTACAGTTGATCAGAACAGGTTATATGTCTACAGTTGATCAGTTCAGAACAGGTTATATGTCTACAGTTGATCAGAACATGTCTAAAGTTGATCAGGACAGGTTATATGTCTACAGTTGATCAGGACAGGTAATATGTCTACAGTTGATAAGAACAGAACATGTCTACAGTTGATCAGGACAGGTTATATGTCTACAGTTGAATAGAACAGGTTATATGTCTACTGTTGATCAGGACAGGTTATATGTCTACAGTTGATCAGGACAGGTTATATGTCTACAGTTGATCAAAACAGAATATGTCTACAGTTGATCAGAACAGAACATCTCTACAGTTGATCAGAACAGAACATGTCTACAGTTGATCAGAACAGGTAATATGTCTACAGTTGATCAGAACAGAACATGTCTACAGTTGATCAGAACAGGTTATATGTCTACAGTTGATCAGAACAGGTTATATGTCTACAGTTGATCAGGACAGGTTATATGTCTACAGTTGATCAGGACAGGTTATATGTCTACAGTTGATCAGAACAGGTTATATGTCTACAGTTGATCAGGACAGAACATGTCTACAGTTGATCAGAACAGAACATGTCTACAGTTGATCAGGACAGAATGTCTACAGTTGATCAGAACAGAACATGTCTACAGGTCAGAACAGGTTATATGTCTACAGTTGATCAGAACAGGTTATATGTCTACAGTTGATCAGGACAGGTTATATGTCTACAGTTGATCAGGACAGGTTATATGTCTACAGTTGATCAGAACAGAACATGTCTACAGTTGATCAGAACAGGTTATATGTCTACAGTTGATCAGAACAGGTCATATGTCTACAGTTGATCAGAACAGGTTATATGTCTACAGTTGATACAGGTTATATGTCTACAGTTGATCAGAACAGGTTATATGTCTACAGTTGATCAGAACAGGTTATATGTCTACAGTTGATCAGAACAGGTTATGTCTACAGTTGATCAGAACAGGTTATATGTCTACAGTTGATCAGGACAGGTTATATGTCTACAGTTGATCAGGACAGGTTATATGTCTACAGTTGATCAGGACAGGTTATATGTCTACAGTTGATCAGGACAGGTTATATGTCTACAGTTGATCAGAACAGGTTATATGTCTACAGTTGATCAGAACAGGTTAATGTCTACAGTTGATCAGTTGATCAGGACAGGTTATATGTCTACAGTTGATCAGAACAGGTTATATGTCTACAGTTGATCAGGACAGAACATGTCTACAGTTGATCAGAACAGAACATGTCTACAGTTGATCAGAACAGGTTATATGTCTACAGTTGATCAGAACAGAACATGTCTACAGTTGATCAGAACAGGTTATATGTCTACAGTTGATCAGAACAGAACATGTCTACAGTTGATCAGGACAGGTTATATGTCTACAGTTGATCAGAACAGGTTATATGTCTACAGTTGATCAGAACAGGTTATATGTCTACAGTTGATCAGAACAGGTTATATGTCTACAGTTGATCAGAACAGAATATGTCTACAGTTGATCAGAACAGAACATGTCTACAGTTGATCAGAACAGAACATGTCTACAGTTGATCAGAACAGGTTATATGTCTACAGTTGATCAGAACAGAACATGTCTACAGTTGATCAGAACAGGTTATATGTCTACAGTTGATCAGAACAGGTTATATGTCTACAGTTGATCAGGACAGAACATGTCTACAGTTGATCAGGACAGGTTATATGTCTACAGTTGATCAGGACAGGTTATATGTCTACAGTTGATCAGGACAGGTTATATGTCTACAGTTGATCAGGACAGGTTATATGTCTACAGTTGATCAGAACAGGTTATATGTCTACAGTTGATCAGAACAGGTTATATGTCTACAGTTGATCAGAACAGGTTATATGTCTACAGTTGATCAGAACAGGTTATATGTCTACAGTTGATCAGAACAGAACAGAACATGTCTACAGTTGATCAGAACAGGTTATATGTCTACAGTTGATCAGGACAGGTTATATGTCTACAGTTGATCAGGACAGGTTATATGTCTACAGTTGATCAGGACAGGTTATATGTCTACAGTTGATCAGAACAGGTTATATGTCTACAGTTGATCAGAACAGGTTATATGTCTACAGTTGATCAGAACAGAATATGTCTACAGTTGATCAGAACAGGTTATATGTCTACAGTTGATCAGAACAGGTTATATGTCTACAGTTGATCAGAACAGAACATGTCTACAGTTGATCAGAACAGAATATGTCTACAGTTGATCAGAACAGGTTATATGTCTACAGTTGATCAGAACAGGTTATATGTCTACAGTTGATCAGAACAGGTTATATGTCTACAGTTGATCAGAACAGGTTATATGTCTACAGTTGATCAGAACAGGTTATATGTCTACAGTTGATCAGAACAGGTTATATGTCTACAGTTGATCAGAACAGGTCATATGTCTACAGTTGATCAGAACAGGTTATATGTCTACAGTTGATCAGGACAGGTTATATGTCTACAGTTGATCAGAACAGGTTATATGTCTACAGTTGATCAGAACAGGTTATATGTCTACAGTTGATCAGAACAGAATATGTCTACAGTTGATCAGAACAGAACATGTCTACAGTTGATCAGAACAGGTTATATGTCTACAGTTGATCAGGACAGGTTATATGTCTACAGTTGATCAGGACAGGTTATATGTCTACAGTTGATCAGGACAGGTTATATGTCTACAGTTGATCAGGACAGGTTATATGTCTACAGTTGATCAGGACAGGTTATATGTCTACAGTTGATCAGAACAGGTTATATGTCTACAGTTGATCAGAACAGAACATGTCTACAGTTGATCAGAACAGAACATATGTCTACAGTTGATCAGAACAGGTTATATGTCTACAGTTGATCAGAACAGGTTATATGTCTACAGTTGATCAGAACAGAACATGTCTACAGTTGATCAGAACAGGTTATATGTCTACAGTTGATCAGAACAGAACATATGTCTACAGTTGATCAGAACAGGTTATATGTCTACAGTTGATCAGAACAGGTTATATGTCTACAGTTGATCAGAACAGGTTATATGTCTACAGTTGATCAGAACAGGTTATATGTCTACAGTTGATCAGGACAGAACATGTCTACAGTTGATCAGAACAGAACATGTCTACAGTTGATCAGGACAGGTTATATGTCTACAGTTGATCAGGACAGGTTATATGTCTACAGTTGATCAGAACAGGTTATATGTCTACAGTTGATCAGAACAGGTAATATGTCTACAGTTGATCAGAACAGAACATGTCTACAGTTGATCAGAACAGGTGATATGTCTACAGTTGATCAGGACAGGTTATATGTCTACAGTTGATCAGAACAGAACATGTCTACAGTTCATCTGAACAGGTTATATGTCTACAGTTGATCAGGACAGGTTATATGTCTACAGTTGATAAGAACAGAGCATGTCTACAGTTGATCAGGACAGGTTATATGTCTACAGTTGAATAGAACAGGTTATATGTCTACTGTTGATCAGGACAGGTTATATGTCTACAGTTGATCAGGACAGGTTATATGTCTACAGTTGATCAGAACAGAATATGTCTACAGTTGATCAGAACAGAACATGTCTACAGTTGATCAGAACAGGTTATATGTCTACAGTTGATCAGAACAGAACATGTCTACAGTTGATCAGGACAGGTTATATGTCTACAGTTGATCAGGACAGGTTATATGTCTACAGTTGATCAGAACAGGTTATATGTCTACAGTTGATCAGAACAGGTTATATGTCTACAGTTGATCAGACAGGTTATATGTCTACAGTTGATCAGAACAGAACATGTCTACAGTTGATCAGGACAGGTTATATGTCTACAGTTGATCAGGACAGGTTATATGTCTACAGTTGATCAGGACAGGTTATATGTCTACAGTTGATCAGGACAGGTTATATGTCTACAGTTGATCAGAACAGGTTATATGTCTACAGTTGATCAGGACAGGTTATATGTCTACAGTTGATCAGAACAGAACATGTCTACAGTTGATCAGAACAGGTTATATGTCTACAGTTGATCAGGACAGGTTATATGTCTACAGTTGATCAGAACAGAACATGTCTACAGTTGATCAGGACAGGTTATATGTCTACAGTTGATCAGAACAGGTTATATGTCTACAGTTGATCAGGACAGGTTATATGTCTACAGTTGATCAGGACAGGTTATATGTCTACAGTTGATCAGGACAGGTTATATGTCTACAGTTGATCAGAACAGGTTATATGTCTACAGTTGATCAGAACAGAACATGTCTACAGTTGATCAGGACAGGTTATATGTCTACAGTTGATCAGAACAGGTTATATGTCTACAGTTGATCAGAACAGGTTATATGTCTACAGTTGATCAGAACAGGTTATATGTCTACAGTTGATCAGAACAGAACATGTCTACAGTTGATCAGAACAGAACATGTCTACAGTTGATCAGAACAGGTTATATGTCTACAGTTGATCAGAACAGGTTATATGTCTACAGTTGATCAGGACAGGTTATATGTCTACAGTTGATCAGGACAGGTTATATGTCTACAGTTGATCAGAAGGTTATATGTCTACAGTTGATCAGAACAGTTGATCAGAACAGTCTACAGTTGATCAGAACAGGTTATATGTCTACAGTTGATCAGAACAGAATATGTACACAGTTGATCAGAACAGGTTATATGTCTACAGTTGATCAGAACAGAACATGTCTACAGTTGATCAGAACAGGTTATATGTCTACAGTTGATCAGGACAGAACATGTCTACAGTTGATCAGGACAGGTTATATGTCTACAGTTGATCAGAACAGGTTATATGTCTACAGTTGATCAGGACAGGTTATATGTCTACAGTTGATCAGGACAGGTTATATGTCTACAGTTGATCAGGACAGGTTATATGTCTACAGTTGATCAGAACAGGTTATATGTCTACAGTTGATCAGAACAGGTTATATGTCTACAGTTGATCAGAACAGAACATGTCTACATTTGATCAGAACAGGTGATATGTCTACAGTTGATCAGAACAGAACATGTCTACAGTTGATCAGAACAGGTAATATGTCTACAGTTGATCAGGACAGAACATGTCTACAGTTGATCAGGACAGGTTATATGTCTACAGTTGAATAGAACAGGTTATATGTCTACTGTTTATCAGGACAGGTTATATGTCTACAGTTGATCAGGACAGGTTATATGTCTACAGTTGATCAGGACAGGTTATATGTCTACAGTTGATCAGAACAGGTTATGATCAGTCTACAGTTGATCAGAACAGAACATGTCTACAGTTGATCAGACAGGTTATATGTCTACAGTTGATCAGAACAGGTTATATGTCTACAGTTGATCAGGACAGGTACATGTCTGTTGATCAGAACAGAACATGTCTACAGTTGATCAGAACAGGTTATATGTCTACAGTTGATCAGAACAGGTTATATGTCTACAGTTGATCAGAAGGTTATATGGTTATCATGTCTACAGTTGATCAGGACAGGTTATATGTCTACAGTTGATCAGGACAGGTTATATGTCTACAGTTGATCAGAACAGGTTATATGTCTACAGTTGATCAGGACAGAACATGTCTACAGTTGATCAGAACAGGTTATATGTCTACAGTTGATCAGAACAGGTTATATGTCTACAGTTGATCAGAACAGAACATGTCTACAGTTGATCAGAACAGGTTATATGTCTACAGTTGATCAGAACAGAACATGTCTACAGTTGATCAGAACAGGTAATATGTCTACAGTTGATCAGGACAGAACATGTCTACAGTTGATCAGGACAGGTTATATGTCTACAGTTGATCAGAACAGAACATGTCTACAGTTGATCAGAACATTTTATATGTCTACAGTTGATCAGGACAGGTTATATGTCTACAGTTGATCAGAACAGGTTATATGTCTACAATTGATCAGAACAGGTTATATGTCTACAGTTGATCAGAACAGGTAATATGTCTACAGTTGATCAGAACAGAACATGTCTACAGTTGATCAGAACAGGTTATATGTCTACAGTTGATCAGAACAGGTAATATGTCTACAGTTGATCAGAACAGAACATGTCTACAGTTGATCAGAACAGGTTGTATGTCTACAGTTGATCAGAACAGGTTATATGTCTACAGTTGAAAAGAACAGGTAATATGTCTACAGTTGATCAGGACAGGTTATATGTCTACAGTTGATCAGAACAGGTTATATGTCTACAGTTGATCAGGACAGGTTATATGTCTACAGTTGATCAGGACAGGTTATATGTCTACAGTTGATCAGAACAGAACATGTCTACAGTTGATCAGAACAGGTTATATGTCTACAGTTGATCAGGACAGGTTATATGTCTACAGTTGATCAGGACAGGTTATATGTCTACAGTTGAGCAGAACAGAACATGTCTACAGTTGATCAGGACAGGTTATATGTCTACAGTTGATCAGGACAGAACATGTCTACAGTTGATCAGAACAGAACATGTCTACAGTTGAATAGAACAGGTTATATGT